>NC_043978.1:43847130-44147130 GCF_902148855.1 Sphaeramia orbicularis
GTGTTTGTAGGAAATAGACTCACACAAGCTTCTGAGGGTTTTGTTTTGATATTTAAACAAATAAAAAAAGAAAGAAATTATTATTGTTTTGTCATTTTTGTAATTTTAACTGCAGCACCTCTATATCTTTATGTCCTTAGAAGCTGTTTATGTCCTTTGACTGTCCACATCTCCTGTAGGTGTACTAGAAAATCACACAGACTTTGACGAGGAGGTGGATCCAGTGGAAGAAAACTTACAGACACACATAGAGCAAGAAAAAAAGGCGTGAGTGTATTAAATGAGTAATTTTCATGTACTACTTTACCAAATATTTTTATCCTTACTCATAAGACTCGGCTTAGATTGATTGGACACAGCAGAAGCTGCAGAAGATGAATGTGGTGCTGCTAATATCTTTTGTCAGTTACAAGAGCACGTTTGGTCGTCTTAAAGCGTTGAGGACTGAGATTGAGCACCTGCAGCTGTTGTTGGAAAGGGCAAAGGTCAAGCTCCAGAGGGACTTCCATAAATGGTGGAGTCGGGAGGCTTCCAGTGTGCAGGTGACTGACCTTACCTTTCTTTGCCTATCTATGTGACAACACCACATAAAGCTCCCGTATGCATGTCATGACATAATAGCCAGGCTGGTGTCAAAGATATGTTCCTGACATTAGTCAACAGGGTTCGTCTGCTCATTTTTCTCTCTGTATTTATGACTGTTTTCTTTGTATGTTTTCTGAATATTGGTCTCTGTGGACAAATTAATGTGTGTGTAAGTTGATACACACATGTGTCTGACTTCGAGGCCTCAAGTATGACCCTCTGCAGCCTCTGTTCAATATCAGGCATGAAGAGCAGTGGTGGGATGATAATGAATGAGGCAAATACACAGAAACACATTTTTACAGTATTCCATGTGAGAAAGACAACATTCTGAGGACCAGCTTTGGGGCAACTCCGCTTAAGCATCAAGTCATATTGTCTGTAAGCTAGCTTCTTAACAAGGACAACATGTTGAAAAAGATGTTAAGCAGCAACATCTGACTAGCAGACACTGCTGGCTTTTACTTTACGAGTGATCTTTGATCTTATGAATGGAGAATAATATCTCACTCACATCTGAGTGAGGTTGGGGAATTTATCACTGAATGACAAATGAGAAAGCGGAAGTCTGTCAGACAGACCTTGGATGCGCAACGTTTGTCTTCCAAGCAGGAAGCAGGCAGTTTGCTCTGTCAGTATATTTCTGACCTCTTTGTTCATACATTCAGGTTTTCTGCATAAATGGTACACACTGATTTGATTAAACTTTGAGTATGAGACATGAACAAACTATATGGCAAAGTACGTGATGTATTCTTTTGCTGTTCACCATGGAAACACTGTGATTAGCTTACATGGAATGGTATGTTTCTGAGATGCGTTCTGTTTTTCAACAATGATGTCTAGGAATCACAGACCACAGCCAGAGGTCAAATAGGGTCACTAAATGGGTCCATGCAACCATCTTCACCAGGCCTTCCAATTTCCAGGTAAGCTGACTGACAGCTGATAGATGTACACCTTATGTATTAAAGTACAGCTCTTATCTGTCAGCTATATTGATCATATCAGCTAGCATTCATTTGAGTTTCTGCTGACAGACCTCAGCCAAGTTACAAAGAAATACATCTTCCCTTGTCTGGATCATTTCCGTTCAGTTCAGTAATGGTATTTTTACCCTTTCACCATCTGTGCCTGAATAGCAGTTGATTAATGGCCAACAACCTGCAGCTTCTTAGTGCTTGTTTCCATGGAACAAATCTTGAACAAATGTTGAAAGGTAATACTATTGTGTTTCCACCTCACCAAACACAGTTATCTAGGTTTCTGCATATTTATCAGTCCAATCAGCTGTTTAACTAAAAGAAAAAATGCCATTCAGGGCTGATAAGAATACACTGTGTTCTCTCTGCAAAGGGCTAACATCTATGTCTGGCTGCGATATGGGATATGATTGAAACCATAATTTGCAATTTAATTTGAACACAAGTGATATTTGAAGATCCAGTTTTTGCCTCAGGCCTGCTACGATGGGGGGTTTGATAACACTATAATATCAAATTTATAACAATATTACAGACAACAACAATATATATATGCTCAGATTTTGTGCACATGTATGTTTCTTCCTCTTCTCAGGCTATAAATGCAGTAAATGTTACAATTTACTTTGCATTTTTGCACTCTCTTGTGGTGTTTATGTGATTGTAACCAGCAACTACAAGCACCTACTACTGTAATGTAAACCCACATAAATCCAGATTCAATTTCATTTGATATCAAGCTGTTCTGCACGTACAGGATGAGGTAGAGGTGGTCTGTAATGTTACGGCATTTCTAACGAAAACTCTCTTAACTTAAATTCGTCTGGTGCGTGGCGCAGCCCTCTGAGAGACTTCCCAACAAGTGGAGCTTTATACCAGGATGGCTACACTCTCTCCGATCAAGACATCAGGTCAGTCTAATTGCACCTGATCTATACCTATTTGATTTGCTCTAAGCATCCTATAAAATAAGTTCTGTTGACCACTGTCCCCTGCTGACTTTTCCATCCTCATTCTTTATATATGAATTTACTGAATTTCAGAAGTCACGCACCAAAAAAGACACCTCCCTTGACAGCTGTTCCAGCCTGGCACGATAAACCTCTGGATGGAAATGGTACTGACTTCACTCCATCATCAGAGTTAAGGTGGGATACATAAAGAGCACACGACTGCATTTGCATGTTGTCTCTTAACATTTTGCATTCAGTAAATATAGGATCTCAATGAACAAAGATTCAGAGGAAAAAAGTTTTCACTGGGATTTCTTCAAGTCATACCAAACCTCTGGTAATTGGCAGTTTTGATTTACTGTGGTGGAGACATTCATTGAGAAGTCACCGAGATGTACAACCAGCTGGACTTAGCAGCCAAATGTTTTGACCATTATTTATCCATTTTACACCAATGTAAACTCTACACTGGGACTGAAAATCCTATGTGTTTGCAGTAGCTCTTAAGTCTATAGATACAGCCTGGACCTGTAGTTTTTATAGCAGCGGGGTGTTTTCTCTCCACTTTAGAACATGGCCATAAATTTTTATTTCTTTGTGAAGTAATGTCTCTAAACTCTATTAACAAATCAGAGTCTTAGTTGAACAGTGCTGCTGAAACCCCCCTTTTACAACAACTGTAAAACAGTCAGTGCATAATGTATAGGCTTTTGCTCCTCTCCAGCATTACATGTACATACACATATATACATACACATCCACTGTTTTACACCGAAGATGATGAATATGTAAGGTTCTAGCATACGAGGATTTTGGCTCAACAAGCACATTTATAGCTCTAGTGATTAACAGGTTTCAACACCAGCGGAATTTATCTAGAGAGTTTGAAGCTCAGTTTTTGTTTTGTTTTGTGTTTTTTTTCTCAAAGACTTAGTCTGGTGTTGTGGCAATATTTCTGTATTTTTCAGGGCCCTTTCCAGTACCAAGCTCTCAGCTTCTTCTATTCCTCTGACTGGAGATAAGCAGGTAGATTCAGACATCTTGGCCTTCATCAAAGCCAGGGAAATGCTCCTCCAGAGGGCAGGTGAGAGATCCACAGATAAAGCAAAGACAGTCTTCAAGTCCATACATTGCATGTTTTACATTCAACACTGCCCTCTGGTGGGGTGCTACCCTGCAACACTGCACTTCAGAGTAAAGTGTATTTATAAATATCTCAAGGTTTATACACGTATTGAATTTACATCTGTACTTTCAGATAGATGCTGGCTAATGGATATAATATAGAATATTTTTGAGATATCACTAACCAATGAAAGAAATGCATCCAAGAACGATGCAACTGCTGCATGCAGACAGAAGGCTATGCTCACAATTTAGTAAATTCTTAAGAAAGATACAATAGAATGTAATTACTTGTAGATATCTACTGAGGGAATACACCTATTGAATACCATCAGTATCAATACATACAGACACAATGTTCACCAAAATAACAAGTTTTAATGGAATTAAAATCAACCATTACCACTAAATCCTAACTAGTAACAATGTTGTGTGTGAAAATGAAAAGAATACGTACAAATATGTGATTATTACAGTGCTAACAAAGTGCAGACAGAGTTCCAGAACAGATCCAAAACCCTCTTCTGTCTCTGTTGTATGGGGAATGCTACTATATAGTTGTGTAAAATATAATAAGATAGCATGACAAGATGTCAAATGTTATTATTCCCACTATAAAATACAACACTAATGGCTAAGGTAAAAGCTGGCATAAAAGAAAATGAGTATTGGTGTCACAAAGCCACATGAAAACAAAGTTCAAATATTAACTGATCGCAGGGTAATGAAAGGCAATTACATTGCTTTTAGTAATTATTAATGTCGAAATGTCTTTCACACAGAGAAGCATCATAAAAACACCTTTAGCACACATCACTTTATCTACCTATATGACTTCACCTTTTGCTCTCTCCTGTTTGTAAACGTATACTGTGTTTCTTTTCTCCTTTGACCTGTGTGTCTCTGCTTACATTGACAGTAGTAAAGTGGACTTGGCCGTTTTACCAGTAGATATCCATAACAGCTTGGGTCAGGTGAACAGACAGAGAATGATGGCCAAGTGTACACACACGCCAGACAGAAAAACAGTCGGGCTGAGAAACACATGAGCTCTTTTTTCTTTCTTTTCTTTCTTTCTTGTGCACTTTCACACTTTGTCCTCCCCCTAAGGAAGAATTATTCCATGCCTCTGTGACTGCAGTACTGAGTTGGATAGTGATGGTGTTTAGACAGGAAAGTCCCTCTTTGTGGTTGTTGGGAAACCCTTGGATGGTGCTATCCCACCTGTTGAAACAGTGCATGCTGGGAAGCGAAGGGCAAACAGAAAAACACAAAATGATGTCAGAGTGGAGACTGTTATTATAGATAAAGACATTGTTTACAGGTAGTTTCTCTGCAACTTTATTTCAAAATGCAATACAATTTGTCATTTTTCTTCTTTCCAGGCCATCCTCAGAAATGAACTACTCTCAGACTTTGAGGAAGATCTGAACGGCTCATCACTGCAACCTCTCAGTGTCAGGTGAAAGAATAGGCTTCCTCCTGGATTCATTACATGGAAATAAGGTCTGAGAAAACATGGTTATAACAGTGTCAAAAGTGTCCTCAAAACCTCCCTGCCATACATGTCACGCATCCTCCCTGGTTTTATAAGATGCATATAAGCACTTACCTGTACGTACCTGATGATGTCCCAGGTATAACGGGAAGCAGTATAAATCACTGCCTGCGCCGACCTTTTGATCTGAGCAAATGTTTTCTTAAGATATCAGAGGAACTGGCCGATGACTGGAGTGAACAATAGGAAACCAGTTGGCTCCAGTGTTTGTTTAAGAACATAATGAATCACAACTATTGAAATGTGGTGACATTTATAATGACAAATGCATTATATCCTTCTGTCCTGTTCCATTATCCATTTCATTATTTTAAGTACTATTATATTTTAGCACTATTTTAAGTATAGTGTCAAATGTAAATATAAAAATGTGATGTAAATGTTTTTAAGAATTATTATTAACTACTGTCAAGGAGAAATGGTTGACATAAAACAATAAATAAAAGAACATATTTTGATGCATCTTACTGCTGTTCTTTACAGTTCAGCTGTATCAATATTGTCTGAATGCCCTAAAACATATAGACTTTTTACATTGCATTCACACTATTGGCAAAACTAATCTAAATCTGTTTTTTCCCCACTCATTTGAAACTCAGATCTGTTTTTTCATGATAATGTGAAGAGCACAAATTACATAGAATCTGATCTTTTCAATTCTCATCTGAGTCACTGAGAGAGACAGTTTTATTGCACAACAAATATTGATAATACATATTTTAACTTAAAATAAAGTTTCAAATGCACATGTAGTGGAGTATTTTTACAGTGTTTCTTACTATTTTGGTTGGAGGAAATGATCTGAATTCTTCATGTGTCTCAATTCAGTACTGTGACCAGTTTAACCAGAATCTGATATTTGCCTCATTTTTAAAAAATAATGTGAACAGCCAAACAAAGAAATCAGAGCTTATCTGTCAGTCAGAGTTGAACTGTAGTTTCGGGGTTATTGTCAGATGGAAAAGTAATCATTTTGTCAGTTATTTGTCACTTCAGAAGACTTCAGCTGCACACAATATACAAATAACTCTGAGGAATCATGGTTATATTTACTCCACATTACATCAAAATCTTGAGTAAATTAGAAAATCAACCCTTTAATGTAGAATCTGTTAGGTTACATATTAGTCTACTGACAATTTGATGATATGATTCTGATTAATTTTAAAGTTAAAACTGCTTTTGTACAAGTGGTTTCATGTTGTTGACTCATTTGAACATGCCTGCCCTATGAAGAGCCTCAGAAGGTGCAGGCCATCCCAGCATGCAGTTGTTTTCCTTAAAAACTTCCCCAGTTTGCACAGGGCCTCCTTCACATCCAGTATTTGAATGTCAAATCCAGTAACGTATTTATCCTTTCATTTAGCCTCAATTAATGTGGCCTTTCTCCCCTCCACTGCATAATGGTTTACAGTTGCCTACAGACAGTTGATTTTATTTCCAGTGAACATCAAATCAATTTAAAGTATATTCAACTGAGTAAATTAGGATTACAAAGACAAATGACACTCAAAGAGCTTGTAAGTCCCAGTGTGTGAACAGTATCATTCCACTGCCCAGGAACAGTGAATTGTTTCTGCTCCTGAAATGCACTTCATTACTCAACATCAGCAAGTAATGAAGCTCTAAACATCCAGTCACCTTGATGTCATTGATACACACCTTCCCAAACAGAAGACACCCTGTTTGCATGACTTTGCGTTGATTTGTTTGACATATGACAAGCAGCTGCTGCACAATTTGCATCCAGCCGGAGTTGCCTTGGAGAAAGATCCTTGAGCAAAAGTCAATATATTAATAAGACAAAACTCAAAGCATAGGTTTGTAGGACTGAGTTCAATATTTTAGATTCATACCAATTCTCCCTTCCCTAAATATCTCAAACTGAGTAAAAATCATTATGTTGTTTGATTGTCCCTACCAATAATAATGTGTTTAGTAGTAGAAATACTTTCAAGGGGCCATTTCAAGAAGGCAAAACCAGTGACTCCGACAAAAAAAAAAAAAAAAGTCCAGAATTAAAAAATGACCGCAATGATTATAGCTGCGGTGGTTGGTATTTACTTTAAAGTCACGACTTTTTTGCCTTTTACTTGCAAGCTTTCTAAACACAGAAACCATTGAACTCCATTAGGTTGTCTCGTGAGACGTCTATCAACTCTTTGGTTTATGGCCCATAATCAAGCAGTGTTCTCTACACCTCTCCAAAATGTCATCTCCTTCCTCTGCAGCTGACCAGAAACATATCTCCCTCCTGAGTACGTGGAAAAGGTCTGATGATCGCTCTAACAGACGACCGTACATTTTTTAAAAAGAGCTTTCAGACTCATTAGATTTTTAAGTGTATGTACTTAATTTATTCAAATGTATTTCTTTCTATTCTTGGCGCCAATCATTATTACTTTAACAGCAATTTCTTCTACGTACGTCAACTCAGGAATCCGGTCATTTGTGGTTAAACTATATTTTCCTCAGACTGTCAGTGAATACAATTAGCGAATAAAATTAGTCCCCAAGATGCAAGTCCTGCTGAAAGGCTCCTGGCATAAGCACTTAACAATTGTGGGTTCTTGAACCAACAGCAGTCAGGTAAAATATTAACTTTTGTTCTGCTGACAAGATGCTGCCGTGGCTTCCTTGTTAGTGGAAACAGCTGAATGTGTATGTGCATGTCCAGATGTCGCCCTAATGGAGGAGAGCGGTTGGATTGTTACCCAAGCAACCTTTTAACTCAACACCCAACATCTCTGGTCCTCTGTCCAATCACAGCGAAGGGCACTGAGGTGAGATGTTTTACCCTTTGGGAGATATCCAGTTAGAACCATCACCCCAACTTGTTCAACAGTGGTTTCTTTGAAGTCTAAGTTAATCTGACTCTCATTACTTCAGATACATTGTACTAATAACAAAACGCACAAGCTGCAGTGATGGACACTGTATTCGGAGAGTTACATGTACGATCTGCGTATTACTTCAGGACTTTGGTCATTAGATGTTTTTGAAGTGACTTTCTGACACTTTCTCGGAGTGTTGATGGCGGGTTTCCAGTTGGCCCAGGTCAAAGTCAGCTGGACTGCACTTTTGGCCCTGGCCCACTTCATGTACCTGCTGGTAGGGGCCACCATCTTCCAGATCCTGGAGCGAGAGGCTGAAAGCAACAACCGAAACCACTTCCAACTGGAGAAGCTGAATTTCTTAACCAATTATACCTGCTTAGATGGACCAGCACTGGAGAAGTTTGTTCAGGTATAATTTTGTTTCAATTTGTCTGTAAACACGAGTTTGCACAGTTAATCTAGGAATAAATGGTTTTCCTTGTGTTTTTTTGATGAATGTAAGTTTTTTTTTTTTTCAAAGAAATTAAAGACAGAGGAATAGAATAGAATAGAATAGAATAGAATAGAATAGAATAGAATAGGACTTTGTCACTGTTACAAGAACAATGAGAATATATTTAGCAGCAGTTTAGTTTTTTTCAGCAGCAAACACTTAAAGTGCAAAAGACTGTATAAAATACCACTGTATAAAGACTGTATAAAAAAGACTGTATAGATTGCATGAAAATATCACACAAAATTATACCAAAAAATATTGACAATATACTAAACTATAACGAGGAAAGACTAAAACATACAAAAAGCCATATATAATGGATATATACAGGTAATAAAAGATATATACAAGGGGAAATTAAACACAAGTTGCATGAGTCATGATTATTGCACTGTCTTAAAACTGAGGGTGATGGTTATTTGGTCAAGGGGGGGGGGGGGGGGTGCATTTAACTGCTTGTAGGTAAAAATTGTACTTGAGTCTGTTTGTTTTTGTTAAGAGTGTCCTGAATGTTATGAAGTGTAATGTTATTTTTTTTTTTATATTTTATTTTTATTTAACCTTTATTTATACAAGTAGTCCCATTGAGGCGTGCCATCTCATTTACCAGACAGATCTATTTTAATCAGACATAAAACAACAATGAGTTACAACAAAGTTATTAACTTCTTTATGCTTGACACAGTATTTATTAGTGTAGATACAAGTGCATTAACAACAGCTCTGAGCAGTAGACAAGTCTAAGTGTACCATTATGTTTTCAAGACTGAGCACTTAGGATTTATTATAGGGACCTATAAAACCGTGCATGGCTGAAAATTAAGAAATCAATGTTATGATTTGTCTAAGTACATAGTAATAAATTGGATTAGAATAGTATCCTGACCTGAAAAATCAATAAGTCTGTTTTGAGCTGAAATAAGTGGAGCAGTTTGTTTAGGTCAGGGGTGTCAAACTCATTTTCTTGCAGGGGCCACATTCAGACCAATTTGATCTCAAGTGGGCAGGACCAGTAAAACAAGAACATAGTAACCTATAAATAATGACAACTCTGAACTTTTCTCTATGTTTTAGTGCAAGAAAGTAAAATTAATTCTGAAAATGTCTACATGCACAAACTATCCTTTGACAAAAAATGTGAATAACCTGAAAAACCTGAAATTTCTTAAGCGAAGTGAGCATAATTTTAACAGTGTTCTGATTCAACATAATCATTTACACATGTGTATTACAACTTACAGATCATAATGGATCTACAAATGCACAAAACATTTAGTAACAGGAATATTGGTAAAATTTTGTAGATTGGAACTAAAAGTATAATTTTTGCACTTCATAAATTCATCCCGGGGGCCGGATTGGAACCTTTAGCAAGCCGGTTTTTGCTCGCAGGCCATATGTTTGACACCCTTGGTTTAGCTCTTAATTGTGTTTGTGCAGGTGATTTTAGATGCCTGGGAAAAAGGAGTGAATCCTTCAGGCAACTCAACCAACCCCAGTAACTGGGATTTCAGCAGCTCCTTCTTCTTTGCAGGAACAGTGGTCACAACTATTGGTGAGTGTTTTATTAAAAATCATAATCAATCATATTGTTTGCTTGAAGATAGACTGCACCGCAAAAACAAATTACTTGGTTTTGCAGGTTATGGAAACCTCTCCCCCAGCACTGTGTCCGGTCAGGTGTTTTGTGTGTTTTACGCACTGTGTGGGATCCCGCTGAACCTGGCTTTCCTCAAACAGCTCGGGAAATGTCTCACCGTCCACCTGGGTCGACTGGAGAGGGGAATGGTCCCAGTCGTTCCTCATAAGGTACGAGCTGGTATCCACAGAATCAACTTGGACACAGATAAGACAAGTGTCACATTCACTGTGTTTTCGTCTCCAGAAAATAGTTGAAGCTGTGGCCGTGAGTGTGTTCCTCCTGGTGGGCAGTTTGCTGTTTTTAGTCATCCCTCCCATGCTGTTCAGTTATGTGGAAGACTGGACATTTGGTGAGGGCTTCTACTTTGCCTTCATTACCCTCAGCACCATTGGTTTTGGAGATTATGTGGTGGGTGAGTAGAGAGAGCAAACAGGACTACACTAATGTGGTGGAAAGACCTGAGGGGTCACACCTGTCACATTAAAATACTGTCTCTGTTCCATTTGTGCTACTGTCATACATGATAGCATAAGGCATGTGCTTTCTCGCCTACTGTATAACATCTTTTCATTTTTTTAGGGAATGACCCAGATAAGGAGTACATCTCTCTGTACAGAAGCCTTGCCGGTGTGTGGATTATTTTTGCATTAGGTTGGCTTGCTCTTATTCTGAACATGGGAGGCAGAATAATGGAGCACATCATCAGCTTCACTCATCCAGGCTTTAAGAGACAACAAGAAGAGGACGATGTACCACCCAGTAAACTAGAGGACACATCAAAGATCTGACCGGGGACTGTACATAAACATTTTTCATGTAATATCACAGAGTGGAATATATTTAGCTTTATTATGTTCTGTATATAATAATATGTTGCGAAGAAAACTGATGTACACTACCAGTCAAAAGTTTGGACTCACCTTCTCATTTAAATGACTTGAGATGGACCACAGATGGCCAACAAGTGCTCACCATCACTGGGAACTCCTTCAAGACTTTCGGAAAACATTTCAGGTGACGACCTCATGAAGCTCATCGAGAGAATGCCAAGAATGTGCAAAGCAGTAATAAAAGCAGCATGTGGCATTTCTGAAGAATTTCAAATAAACATGCTTTGAGTTATGTCACACTTTAACTACATAATTCCATATGTGTTCATTCATAGTTTTGATGCCTTCAGTGAGAATCTACAATATAAATAGTCATGAAAATAAAGAAAAACCAGGTGAGTCCAAACTTTTGACTGGTAGTGTAAGATATTAGCCTTTGTGTGACATTTCTACCTCAGTAAAGCCACAGCATTTAGCAAGTCAGACTAAGATAACACTAAGATAATAGGATCCTGTTTTCATCTTTCCATCCTCAGATAGTCTTCTTTTTTATGTGCTTTACATTGCAATTATCCTTACTGTGTCAGCTGAAACCCTGTGCACAGAGGGAGGTGTAAGTTGTGTATGTTTATGTACTGGTAGTATTTACAGTGTGTGTCCTTCTTCCTCTGAGTCTCCATCTGTGTTTGTGTGCTGACGGTAAACTCCACTGAATTGAACACCAAGAGCTATCTAAAACAAACACATTAATCAAGATGGTGATGTGAGGTGAATACACAGGACTGGGAAAGCCAGCTGGAATTAGTGAAGGAGAATGTGATGCACAAAAACGAGTCACGCCATGATTGATGTTAGCAACGGCCACTTTCACTTTTAACCCGTTCTGCGAAAACAGTTCTGAAGAATGAAATATGGTTGAAAAATACAACTGGATTTGCAAATCGGTCGGGATACCGTGTAAAATGTAAATACGGAATACAATGATTTGCAAAAATCGCATAAACCCATGTTCTATTCGTAGTGGAATAGAAAATATATCAAATGTTTAAATTGAGAAAATGTACGATTTTATTTTAAAAAAAATAAAGTATAGCATCTCCTCTTAACAATAGTCTGGGAGTTCCGTTCTTGTCTGTTTTTGGTCATATGCATGTTATCATTATCAAATGTTGCTCTAAACTTGTTTATACTTTTCAGCGTGGACAATGCCTCTCCATATGAGCAGGCTGCCAAGTCCACTGGTACTAATGCACCCCCATACCATCACAGATACAGGCTTTTGAGCTGAGACATGATACCAAGCCAGACTCTCTCCTCAGTGATTTTCATTACAGATCCATGCCTGGTTTTATGCAGTGCCTCTTTAGTCCTAGAGATCACAGGAATCCACAATGAGATGTTTAAGTCTTTGCAGTTTTGTGTTGAGAGAATTCTGAAATTGTTTTATAATTGGGTGAATCCATCTTTATTGTGAGAGACTCCACTTCTCTAAGATGCTCTAGTCATGTTGCTGACCTGTTGCCAATTAACTGAATAAGTTGCAAATTGTGCTTCCAGTTCTTTTTTTAGTGCCAGTCCCAATTTTCCGGAGATGTGTTGGTGTTATTAAATTCAAAATTAGCTCATTGTCCAAAAAATGGTGCATTTTCTCAGTTTAAACATTTGATTTTTTACCCTCAGCCCTCGCCACAGGGTATTGTCATCAATTTGTTGTCTGTCCATCCATATGTGGAAAAACTTTGGCGTGAACTGAAGGCCGAGGGTTTTCAAGTACCTGCACGCTATAGTTGTATTTTCTGTTGTTTCAAGATTACTGCTGAAGCTCTTTGGTAGTTGAGTGAAAAGAAAAACCTCATTAGACAATGTCTGTTGTTTTTACTATCTCACCAGTCATGTCTGTAAGTACCAAACTTTGAGCTAACCTGTCTTTACCTACAGCTCAGTCTCTGCTGGTGTCTAGCCCTCCTCACATTGTGCTCCTCAAGATTTGCATGACAGGCCATTGGAATGATTAGGACAGTATTGCAGGTGGAGGTTCATTTGCCTGCAATTCATGGAAAGACGAGAAGCCAAGCAGGCAAACCATCACTGCTGTCTGTCCGTGGCTACAGAGATTTAGGTTTTCAGTTTTGCCTGCATCCCAGATCTCCCCCAGGGAACCATGATGCGTGTAAAGGAAATTTTAAATTTGGCCCGAGTGCCATCCATCCTGATGCTCGGGGTCGTTTATGTCTTCTACGTACTGATCGGTGGGGTGGTTTTCTGGAAGTTAGAAGGAGATCTCGGAAGGAAGGACCTGAGTGTACTACTCACGAACAAGAAACAGCTGCTCGCCAAATATACCTGTCTGAACCAACAAGGCCTGGAGGATGTGGCTGGGGTGAGACAAAAATGCACAAGTGGTTATAACACAAAACTGTTCAGAATTCCTTCATGTATGTGGGTGAAGAGCAGGCACAGGAACTGTTTAAACAACTACTTAGATGTGTAAATGTTGTCATACTACACTCGCAGACCTTTTCTTTATCTCCACGGTTATTCTAATATGCAAATCTGAGGGGAACCTTTCACAGTAACAGTAATTGGTGGTTTTTATCCCACTGGTGTATGTTTCTTTTTTTTTTTGCCGAGGCAATTATATTTACATGGGGACCACAATGGACAAATGAATCCGTGAACTGCTATTCACTATTCCTCTGTAGTGTCCATCACAGTTGTTTTTCCTAAAATAAGTGAATTCTCAGTGCTCTCCTTAACATTTAATCCTTTTGAACATACTTCTGTTAAACCACTTCTAAAAGATTAAATGAAGACATATCTTGTAATGAGGCTCAGCAAAAAGTCAACTTCTTCCATGCAAATACCAGCTTCCAACACTGCACTTACTGCTTTGCCTACATATGTTGTCCTAACTTGATTTACAAAGGAGTAAAATTGTGTAATCATTTCCCTGAAAAGTCATCACATGCCTTTTGACCTTGACATTCTCAGTGAAAAATTGTTGTGTTATGTCGGCAAAGAGTGAGTAGATTGTGGAGAAATCTGCTAAATTATATAAGTAAGACCTTTCAAGATACCCCTTAGATTTGCATTGTCTGGTGAACTCCGTCAAAGCAGGTTGGGACATCCTTGGGAGTCCACTTTAAGACAGTGTGGGGCTGTAAAAACTACAGGAGCCATGATACAGAGTTTTATCAGCATTGATAAACCTAAAACCTTAGATAACAAGGCCACAGGTCTCAGACTGTTCTGTTTTTCTGAGGCATAATTTCTCACACTGGTGATGAACTCAAGACTTTTATGTAACAGACTGTGTCAACACATGGGCCTGTCTGACACAGTGCTGAGAATAAGTCTAAAAGATGTGGGTCAATAATTACCAGAGGTTACATAACTGACAGTCATAAGTTCTGATTTCATGATTCCAGCCTTTGTTGATATAAAACCAGCTAAAAGTTACAAAACAGTGGAAACAAAAGTCTCTCTAAGCTCAATACTCACATGATCATTTTGATGTGATTTTCAGGTGGTCAATGCAGCATCTAAAGCGGGCCTAAGTTTGAAAGGCAACTACACCACAGACGGCTTCTGGAAATTCACAAGCTCAGCTCTGTTTGCTGCAACTGTGGTCACAACTATAGGTTGGATTTTACCCACAAAATACAATAATGTCCAAGAGCTTTTAGTTACTGCTTTTGCAATTTAAGTTACTGGAATTGTATTTTCCAAACATTTCACTGACAGTGACAGGTGGTAAAACTAATATCTGTCATATTCAGGATACATTTTAGACTTTTTACATAGGTGAATATGCATTACTTATAACCATAAAAAGGCAATAGTATTCTTAACCATTTATGGGACATGCATAGAAATATACTGAAATGTTACATTTCAACCTTAGTGTGTTATTGGAGGACATAAGACTTAATTATTCTTGTGAAATTTTGCAAAATGTTTTATTTTCTTGTGGAAAATCAAGGTCAGTGAAGTTACCATATTTGGGTCCTTCCTGTAAGTGGCAAAAAAAAAAAAAAATCCAAAAATTATATATAAAATATACAGAAGAAACACATGCATGGCGCTAGGAACAAGTATTTTAGAACATTAGAACATCACTTTTAGAACATTAGAACAGCATAAGTGCTGATCCAGACCCCTGTCCACATCCACATTATCCCTTTGAACATCATTCCTTACATTAGTACCATTACTTCATTGTACCTAACAAAGCAGGTCCACTCACTGCTTATGCAGAGGTGGACCTTACAGACCCTGTAGACCACATTAGACCTGAGATTGCTGATTCATTGTCCTCATTGGAACTGTTGCTGTCACTCTTGTAAAGTGTGCAAAATTTATCAAACATAGTCACTTGTGCAATAAAGGGTTAAAGCTATCAAAACTCAAACAAGGATTACAAATATTTTAATTAAAATCTGAAATCACAGTAAAATGTGGAAAAAATACTTGATCTGGGGTTTTTCTGTTGTCGGTGGTGTATTGAAGGTGTAAATCAACCCTCTGAGGTGAGATGCTAATAGTTTGCAGTTTTGCAGGTTATGGGAACATAAGTCCCAGCACCACAGCTGGACAGATCTTCTGTGTTTTCTTTGCGGTGTTTGGCATTCCACTCAACATAGTGGTGCTCAACAGGGTGGGCAAATACATGCTCGCTATAGAGAGGAACATCTCTGACTTCCTGCAGGGGAAAACTGGGAGAAGGGTGAGGGTGTTTGTATTTACATATACGAGTGTTTACATCACCATAGACCGTCAACAGATCATTTTAAGAAGAGACCTTCTGTTCTGCTCTCATTCTAGATGTGTACCCGCTTCTTTGTCCATCTGGTGTCCTACCTGTCTGGAATAGTTCTCTTCTTTATTGTCCCCATGATTGTGTTCCAACAACAGGAGGGATGGACCCACGCTCAGGCCATCTACTTCTGCTTCATCACCCTCAGCACTATTGGCTTTGGAGATTTTGTGGCAGGTACAGCCCAACTTTTAACCCATAAAGACCCAGGGCTACTTTTGTGGCAGTTTCTAGATGATTTTTTCTCTCTATTTAACCTTTTCTAAGTGATTTATCATATTTTTTATAATGTTATTCTCTGTATTTTGCATTTTCTCAGTCAAATCATGTATTTCCTATATTTAATTTACTGATCATGTAGATGTTCATTAAAGCTCAGAATAACAGATTAACTTCAGGGTTTATCAGAAACAGAGAAAACTGAAGAAAAAGATATTTTTTTCCTGCAAATTTACCATTAACTCCTATATATCCTCTCTGTTTTGCATTTCTTCAGTGAAAATCAGGTATTTTCCTATATTTAATCATGATGAGATTACATTTGAGGGTTGTTATATCAAAAACGTAGAAAACTTAAGAAGCAAGAAAAGCACTAGGAGAGTGCAGACCTCCGCCGACGCAGATCAGTGGGCCCCCGTGTACCCCTCCACCCCCATCCCCGATCACCACCAAAATTGAATCATTTCTTCCTTGTGCCAGTATCAACATTTCCTGAAAATTTCATGAAAATCCGTCCTTAACGTTTTGAGTTATCTTGCTAACAAACACGCACACACGCAAACACACAAAGCAAAGCGATCACAATACCTCCTGGCAGAGGTAAAAAGTGACTTTTTCAGGCAAATTTATCATTAACTGAACATAAACCAAGTGTCTCCATCCACTGTCATTGATCCAACTACATGGGTTTTACTGGTGAATCAATGTTGTAGAAGATGACGGTGTTTCCACATTCACTATGGAGCTTCTGAACGTCCGAAGGGGTCATATCTGATGACCATGAAAGGATGACAAACTGTATTTTATTACACTAATTATTTACATGGATTGATAGAATTAGTGGATCAACAGGTTTTAAACATATTAGATCGGTAGATGGTCTTGGTCTTTATGGGTTAACATAGGCATTGTACAGCATTTTCTAAAAGATGCATTGAATATGACATTGTGCTGAATATTGCTTCTCTATACAGATAGTAATCCAGACAAAAACTACCCAGAGTGGTACAGTATCCTCATGGCCACATGGATCTTCTTTGGCCTGGCCTGGTTGGCCCTGGTTATCAACCACTCCATTGACATCCTAGAGAGGCTCAACACCCACTACAAACAGCGGGCGAACCGCATGCGGGAGGAGGCGTCTGGTAATCCAGAGGGTGACACACCTGAAACACAGGTGGAGGAGGAGGATGAGATCAAGAGGTCTCCGGTAGCTAAGTAAAACACAAAAAATAGCCTGTGATTTCAGTGAGATAGTTTAGAGTTATCTGTTTATGGGTCAGGACCTGATGAATGAGAATGGAATATGCTGTACTTAAGATGTGGCAGAATAACAGTGTGTAACCCTTACATGCTGTTTAGTCTGTTAGCACTCTGTTTCCTAAACTGTAATCAACTGAATCTTAGTTTCCATGCTTGGTCATCTACCTGGTTAAAAAAAAAGAGGCCATGGGGATTAAAGAGTAGAGAAGGATACTGGTATAATGGTTTGGCCTATGTGTTTGTAGTCAGTGGAAAAATACAGTCAGTGTGAGTGTTGCTCCTTGGCCTCTTAGTGTCCACTGTGTGTGTGTCACCCCACTGACCACAAACCAAGTCATTTGCTAACTCAGGGGCATATTGCACAATCGCAGCCGAGCCACAAAATGAGTTATGCACCAGATCTATTTAAATTACTGTTGATTTTTTTTTTTTTTTTACCATCAAAATCACAGTAAATTAAAAAGATCATGTAAATAATATTATTTATTTTGCTAATATATGCTCCAAAAATATGTTAACCTCAAGTAGAAATTTGTTGATAGTGTAAATTTTAAAATATTTGAATGATTCTTTATCGATATAAAGACAAAATTTGTCTTATTTATAACTAAGTACAACAGTAGAGTACATACTGATGCACCTTAAGTCTAGGATGATAATGTCTAAACAGACCTGGTTGTATATGTTTTTACACATATTTCTTTTATGTCCCACTGTGAACATTTGACAAGTGATCTATGCTGAAATTCCATTTGTGTCCACTAGATGGCGGCACTGTAATAACACTAAAGATACTGAACCCATGCTGTACCTACTGTTTTAACAATAATAAAGTAATACAAACTACCTACCTATACTACTACAGATATAATCATTTTTGCAGTCAGCGTTTCAGAGAATAAAAACACAGAAATGCAAAAACATATGCATCCTTTTTCCTTTTGTGTAATTTCTTGTTAAATCACCACTGTACATATTTAATTAATTTAACAGTTTTTTTTTTTTATTTCATCAGTTTCAGTTGACTTTGTCTCTAATGTAATGATATAAAAACATTCAAACATGCAGAAGCCGAGGCTCATTGGCAGCACAGCCAAAAAGTGAAGGATTAAGGCAGAGGGAAAGCAGAAGAATGGAAAATAAGAGTATGTAGGACAGATGAATAGTAAAGCGTGGTCGGTACAGAAAAGAAAATAGAGGGGAATGTAAAAGGGAAAGTGCAAAAATCCAGACAGCAGAAGAAGAAGGCTGCAAAAGAAAGAATTTAGTTTTTTTTTTTCTCTGCACAAACTGATGTTGGGGAGGATGAAGGGGAAATGGAGTGAGAGTGACAGGACTGTTGTACAACAAAACGCCACATAACTGTTTGGCCACGGTTCAATGAGGACTCAGTATGTGTGAGAAGACCGGTGCCTCTCACTTGGTCCTGGATAATCGACTAGTAGTCTGTCCTGCACACTGTCCACAGAGGGACAAGACTTTGACACTGAACTCTGGAATGTGTGTGTGCTTTGGATAATCTTCATCTACATCTGTGTACCTACAAGGAACACAGCAAGAACAAATGCATATGAAATCATTAAAGTTAACTTGGATCAATCAATAACTTGCGATGGAAACTTTCCGAGTCATTACAGGACGCAGAGTGCAGGGAGAAAAAGTGGTTGCCCTGGTGTTCAAACCATCGAGTTCAGCATCAAGTCTGCATGCACGTAGTGGTAAACATTATTCAACCACTGAACCTTGTCCTTGTGATTTCAATTTCCTTTGACACGATAAAGCCAAGTTTTTTATTTAACCCATAAAGAGCCAGTGCTACTTTTATGGAAGTTCCAAAATTAAATTTTCTCACTTTTTAACCTTTCTAAAGTGATTTATCATCATTTGTTATTATATTATCCTCTATATTTTGCCTTTTTTCAGTCAAAATCAGCCATTTTCCTATATTTAATTTACTGATCATGTACTTTAATCATCATGATGACATTACATTTGAGGGTTATTATTATCAAAAACAGAGAAAACTTAAGAAAAAAAGCTACTTTTTCAGGCAAATTTATGATTTATCTGAACATAAATCAAGTGTCTCCATCCACTGTCATTGATCCAACTCCATGGGTTTTACTGGTAAATCAATGTTGCAGAAAATGACAGTGTTTCCACGTTCACTGCAGAGCCTCTGAACATCCAAATGGGTCATATCTGATGACCATGAAAAGATGACAAACTGCATTTTACACCAATTACTTCAATATATTGATAGGATTAGTGGTTTCAAAGTTATTAAACATTTAAATCAGTAGATGGTTTTGGTCTCTGGTGGATATTTGGGTCTTTATGGGTTAAGATAAGCTCATCAAGACATTATGAGTAGGTCTGTTATCACAGCCAAATGATCCCTATTAATATCATAAAAGCATAATAATCCACAATGTTTAAATGTTAAAAAAGGCAAGTAGATGTGAGCTGATTACTACTGAGGTTCACCAAAATAGTTTTCAGCATGCATAATATACCACATATAACACATATTCCACTCCCTATGTACCGTACACATCAGAAATATGTAGGTTTGTCTTCTTACCGGTATTGCATATGCACATTATGCAGCTGCTTACCACACAGCTGCAAGTAAACATGTTGTATCATTCCATCTGTACACATGCGGATGAATAATATTTCCTCCTTGCGCACAAACCCATATTACACCCTAAACATGCAGCGTGCGACATCATAGCGGAACAAAAAGAACACAAGGCCTTGCACTGTATATCTGCGTATCAACCAAGATCCGTACATGTCCTGTCTCATTGAAAGCAGCGGACTAATCATATGAAACGCCTGTTATCCGACCTATTCATCATGTAGATGTGTGTTCAAAGACCATCTATTTACTGCACTGTCTGACCTTATTGAGGAATGTCATTTTTCCACACTACTTCTTCTTCTCAAACGTAACTAATTATAAAGAATTTATTATTACACAAATATTATATATGCATAGTTACCTAAAACTGCAACCAGGTCTCCAGTCCTGTCAACATCACACTTTGTGCACTATAGACTTAGACTTAGAGACAAACTTTATTGATCCACAAGGGAAATTGCTTGGTCACAATAGCTCAGTTGCATACAAAAACACTCTATATAAAGGTGTGAAGAGTTAAAAGCAATAAATATTATAAATAGAATACACTAATAATGAAAAAAATACAAGATTTGCAAATATTCAAACCTACAGAAAATGGAAGTAAATATACACTATGTACATACAGGTGTGAAAGTGACTAAGATGCAGTGATGTGAATGTATAAGTTATTAATATATGCATATTAACCTTATAGTGTGCCATTTCCATAACTAACAAAAATGAACATGAATTCAGCTTCCTGTTGTTAAATAACAGGAAATAAAATGGTTTATGTCAATGTTCATTTCGTTCTCTTCCGATATCATAGTATTATTGAAACCTGACCTGTGTAATAGGTCAGTGGAGCAGAGCTTCTGTCTTATGCAACTTGTTTTATTTGGTCTCTATCGATCTCTTTGGAGTGCAAATGAGGTGCCACCGATGACATCAGAGGTTCACTGGTTGTCATTCTTTACAAAAACTTGCAAAAATCATATGGGAAAAGCCAATAAACCTCTAGAGATGTTTTTCATGGCCGTAGCGCACAAACAATTCAAAACTTTTGATTCAAATATTCAGTGTGGCCTCAGACTAAACCTATGTAGCTCTTACCATATCGGTTTCAATGCTCTTTAAACAGGATTGTATGATTTGACTGTTGTTAAAAATCAAAACATCATATTCTGCTTTTTATATACTGGTATAAACTGCAGAGCATGTGGTTGTGAAGATGAGAGGAGTGATAGCTTCGCGGTTACTCAGAATTAAAATATTTAACTGACCCATTTTAACGCCTTGTCAGCTGCTCCCAGTCTCTTCACAACATTTCTGTGGTTATTAATCATTGACGAGCCAAACATCTGTTATGATCGTACTGGCGACTGCCAGACTGAGATAGCTGTGGGAGATAAAGCTAAACTGAGGCTGCAATTAACAATATTGCGGTTATAAAAGACCAGTGTTTTGAGATGTGGTCTAAAGTTGAGAGTGATAAAAACAACATGTCCAGGTTATTGGGCTAATTATTTAAGGTGCAACCAAATTATCTCAAGGGTAAAATAATCCATAATCACATTCTAAATGACCTTATACTGCATGTTGCGTATAAAGAAGGAGCTGCTCACTCTGTTGCACGTGACTTTTACCAATTTGTGTTCCTTGTTAGTATCAGTTTCTCTCTTTTATGTTTGATTTCAAGATCAGTCCACTGATATGTTTGCCCTACGCCTGTCCCTTTACATCCCGCTCATTGGACCTGATCTCCTAGTTTTGAGCCAATGGGTGGACAACATGCACATCCTGCCTCTAAATCCTGTGTGTACTAGTTTGTGCTCTGGAATCCAGATCTGCCCTATTATGATACAGCATGTGTCAGCCCATTTTAACCTCCCCACTGTCTGACTCACACTTTATTCTTTCCCTGAGGTTAAAGTTATATATATATCAAACACATATCATTCTAACCTCTGTGTTTGTGAGAATTTTTGAAGATGACTGACTGACCAGCAGCTTTCTTGTTTACTTTCCCCTACGAGGCATCAGCTGCACTTCACACAAATCCCAACAATTACAGTAATCAGGTGATAGGCATGTGCTGAGTTGGCAACAGTAAGCATGTGCAGCCGCAAACTGCATGAGGGTAGATAAGCTCCAAAAGAAGAGGAGGCTTTTCACATACCTGGCCAACAAATTAAAAAAAAAGATTTCCTTCCAACATGCTATGATGCATTTTGTCATTCAAGTGGATGTGAAGAGGATGTGAAGACACAGACTAAACACTGACAAACGTGAGTGAGTCATCCTAAAGGGGGGTTTGTAGCATGTGTTTGTACAGTTGGGGGTCACTGACATGCACACACCATCAACACACCTCCACTCGTGTGTTTTCATCTCTACCTTTACGTCAGTGTACCTACACACATGCAAAACATGCAACGATGAAAGATGAGCAGGATGTTTGCCATCAAAACAAAAAGGACATTTGCCTACTTAACAAACACAAAAGTCAAGCTGGTCAGGTCAGACTCATACTGTGTAACTAACAGCTGATCCCAGACCAGGATGACCTGCTCAAAACACTACAGAAGTTCACCTTCCCTTAAGTACTCATTAACTACACACCCAGGCCAGAACATGTCTGTATGTATACATCATGAAGTCACAGTCATACTGTATGTACCTGCTCACCCCCCACTGTTTACTCCAGCTGACAGTAAAAGTGAGCCGTGTAACTGGATTAAATATGTTGCTTTAGTTTCACAATTAAAAGTAAAGCAGTTTTTTTTTTTAGATCTCCATGTGCTAAATTGTCCAGGTATCATAACATTTACCCTTTACTTCAGTACAATGCCTGTCCTCTTAGTTTAACTTAGCTACTAATGTTAGCATTAATTTGCATTGGATTATATCATAATTAGCCCAGCTAGCCCTCGTCAGGTGTTTATACAATACATGAAGTTGACATTATCGTCATCAAACACAACTGTTTATATATTAATGTTTAAGTGATGGAAATTACTTGGTTTTGGCTTTGTGCTTTTCACCCCTTGCTCTTCATTAGCTCCACCTTCTCATCCTAATACCTGAACGTGTGCCATCATGGTGGCTTTAGCCACTGTTTATGTAATGTACAGGCAAACAACCGGAACATAGAACTATCCTCAAATTGTAATATGGGTTTAACTTCCATATCCTTATGAGACCCAGGTATGAGGTTTTTGTCAAAATTCATGGACAGGAGTTTCACTGCAAAGAAAATTTAGTAAAAAAAAAAAAAAAGTATGTATGTATCTGAAAAAGTTGTTGCATCACACTGTTTTCAAGAGAATTTTCTCATGCAAAAAAAAGCAGAATCTTGTTCTTTCCTGGGCCTCAGGGGGTTAAAACTTCTCCCTAAAAAAATTAATAAATTCCAGGACTCATGTCAGTCTAATCTGTTTTATTTGGAACCTCTAATGAGCGAAGCGATGGCCCATCTTTCTGTAACTGTGTATTAAATCTTAGGTCAAATAGAAGACTTTAATGTCTGCCATGCTTATAGTCCGTATGACAGATCACTCGCCTGCCAAGATGGACTTCTGGAGTTTCAGTTTATTTAATGAAATGTGTTTTTTCCTGGCAGTCAGCTCAACTGTAGTTCTGGTTCATACCAGAAAGACCATAAAATGACTGTTACACAGTGGCTGAAGTTTACTGTGTTACTTACTTAGTCATTAAGCTAGTGTTTAGCATCGGCTCGGCTATGACCCTTGCAAATGGCTCTGACCCCTGCAACTCCACCCCATTTGTCCAAATATGGCTAGTTCTGACTTAAAGCACAGTCCATTGGCTTCTAAATGGCAGTACATGTCACAGTTCCTCCACCACAAATTATGTACACTTCATGCAAACAGATGATACTTTAACATAAAGTTTCAATGTGTGATATTTACTGATAAATAGTGGTGAAGTCCCAGACTGAAACCAACTTCCCTCCCCTACGGTGGCTGCAAAACACTTGAAGGAGTATGTCAGTCATGTGCTTCTTCACTTAAATTAACCTTAACCCTGGTCCACACTTAAACATAACAAGTGATTGTAATATGCTTTAACACTTTGAAATGGAAAAAGAAGAAAAGGATGTCTGGTCTGAGCTACTGGAAAAACATTTAAGTGCTACACAACAGAGTCTTTATGAGGTGAATGCTCCCTTTGTAAATATAAATAGCTCATACAACAATCATTATTTGTGTGACACAGATTAATGAAAACATAATTATGAAAGATATAATTCATGTTTGCGGTCACATCCTCCTAAATGTTTCACACTAGATTTTTGGTAGATTTTTATTCCTGCATCTGTATCTCTAGGGTCGGGGTGAGTCACTGTGGAGGAATTTTTTACTGGGATACTAATCACACACCTTTCTGGCAGAAGCAGCAGACGATCTGCAGATTGTAGAATATAAACGCTGACCCTGGCTGGAGCCGCTGGACAACAAGCATAAATCTGAAGTTTTCTAGGTTAATTGGACTGGAACAGTGATTTGTTTATACACTGGGCGATAAGAAGAACAGCTGTAAAACTGCATCAGAGTCATTCAGTGCAGTATGGACACCAAACATAACTTTTGTTTAAACCTGTGTGTTGAACATGTTTGCATATCATTGATGACTCCTACGAAGTGGATTAGACCTGATAATCTGAACACTAAAATATCATATATGTACCTGTAACTTTTGTTTTGTTGAAAATAAAATTTCACCTTTAGAAGATTATAGTTTGAGTGGAACCTCCTGAGTTTTTATTGTTACCTGTTTTTACTGTCATGAACTGTTACTCACCAATCCCAGCTGCACAGAGGTGGGTGTATTCTTGTTGACAGTCCACACAGCAGAAGTGTCTCTCATGCTGCAGAACTCCAGACTCTGATCATGTTTTTCTGGCTTAGATGTGGTCATAGACTCCAAAGACCTTTTTCCAGTTCAATTTAACCTCCTAAGACCCAACTATGGGTTTTCTGTCCACATTTGTGGACAAGAGTTTCACAACTTTATAGAAAAAAAAGAAAAACGAAAAAGAAAAGAAACATGTCCACCACAAAGGACATTCCATAACATTTTTTAAAACTGCATCTGAAAAAACAGTTGCAACATGATGTTTCCAATATAGGTACTTATTTGATAAAAAACCCCAGAAAAGCTGGTACTTTGCTGGCATTTCCTGGGTTGTAGGAGGTTAAAGATCCAGGAGCCTTCTTATGTAATAGTCGACACATTAATCCATGGCGTCAAGATGAGGCCAGATAACATTATACACATACATGAAGTATTGTAAGCATAAGTGAAGTTTTGTAAACCAAAAATCTATATTTCTTTTCAAAAATGCACCTACAAAACTTATTTTGCTCCTATAAACCCGTTTTTTGCTTTTATAAAACGCTCTCTGCATTTACAAAACTTTTCTGTGGTTATAAAACTTTTCTGTGGTTACAAAACATTGTGGCCTCTTTTTGATGTGGGGGCGTGGTTAGATGAGAGGCGTGTCCAGACCTGATCCAGACAGGAAGCAATATTAGTGAGCAACGTTCACTAAAATAGCAATTGCGAAGTACCACTGCAATGTATCTGTTTCACCTTAAATAACACCACTTATTATTATCTTTCAGAGTGAAGTTGGTTCTGTTCTTGAAACCAGTTCTGAGATCTGTAAATGGAACCAGTTTCATTTACAGAACTAGAAATCAACCGATATTCCAAGCCCCAGCTCCCAGCCATGATCTGCACTGGCTGTTATTTAAAGGGGTCATATTTCGCTAAACCCACTTTTATTAGTCTTTGGTTCATTTATTTGTACATTTGGACCCTAACAGTTCAAAAAGTTTGAATTTGAACCCTCCAGGTGCTGCAAAGCTATCTTTATATTCATTTTGGCAAAAAAAATTGAGTGGATTTCTACAACCCATTTTAATTCCCGCTTAATTTGTTACGTCTATAACTAGTTACGTCACAACATTTGCACTTATAAGGTCAAGACTTCTGACGAACATTTCTCTGAATACGCCATAATTGTTTGTCAGCAGCAGCGGTTGTAGTCCATATTCAAAATATGTCCAAACTTTGAGCCGATTACCTAAAATGTTCAGTTGTTGGTTGAACAGACACAGAGCAGCACAGCCAACAACCTGGAGGAGGTGGGGCATGAAGTGGCTCATTTGCATTTAAAGGGCCAGCACTCAAAACCACCTTTCTGGTGTCATTATTCAGAAACAGGGTTGAAGATGGACCTGTGGAGTTGAATTAATGAAGAATTTAGACACAAGTATTGCATTTACAGTTTATGTAGACCACAGGGAAATGCTTTAAAATGAATAATTCCATTTAAAAAAAAAAAAGCTAAATATTACTCCTTTAAGGTGATCACTCCATTGTAGTGAATGAGGCGATGCCTGTTCATCACCACCAATATTGCTTCTTCTCTGGAACAGGTCTGGACACGCCTCTCATCTAACCACGCCCCCATCAAAAAGAGGCCACAATGTTTTGTAACTGCAGAAAAGTTTTGTAACCACAGAAAGTGTTTTGTAAAAGCAAAAAATGGGTTTGTAAGAGCAAAATAAGTTTTGTAGGTGCATTTTTAAAAAAGAAATATATATTTTTGTATAACAAAACTTCACTTGCACTTACAATACTTCACGTACATTTACAGTTTTATCTGACCTCATCTTGATGTCATAATAATCAATCACTTAACATTTTTTAAATAATTAAAGCTGTAATGCATGATAGTTTTTAAGCATCTTTGAATAAAACTTCCAATATTACCTCTCAGCAAATTGTAATTCAAGTGGTCCATGGATAAGAAACAAGAATTCTGTCAGTTTCTGTGGTTTTTGTGCTGATAAAAAAAATCTAGTGTATGACGCAGACCTTGGTTTAACACAGGTGTTTTCAGACAGGTAGGAGGTGGAATATAGGAATGCCAGCTGTAATTACTTGTTTTTTTTCTTTTCCACCATGGCATCTGCATCGGGTCATGCATCTTTATACACTGTTGCCTACATAGTTGGAATAAAATATGTTTACCTCTTGTCATGAAATGTTTGTGACAGTATGATTTATTCTGGATAGGTACAGTGTAACTGGGACTCAGTATGTTACCAGTGCACCAGGTCAAAGGTGATTACTGATGTGAATAAAGAGGAATAAAAAGAGGTATGTGTCTGAAAACAAAATTATTTCAACTTTATGGACAACGCTGTATTTAGTATTTTGATTTGGGCTGAGAGGAGAGAGCCGCACAAGAAATGACCTTTAATCCCCTAATAATTTGTAATCTAATACATGTGGAGGGACTCGCATACTGCACATAATAGGTAATTTATGAATTTTGAGTAAAAACCAAACTTTTCCTGTTTTTAGATTCTTTATTTGCTGGAAAATATTATGCCTTTGTTACAAACTTAATATTTTTGGTTTTTGGACCTGGTTGAATAACAGAAAAGGCCATTCAAATATGTGACTGTATAGCACTGGGGACTCATTTTAATATTCTGAGCAATTAACCCATAAAAACCCAAATATATACCAGCGACCAAAAACATCTACTGATATAAAATGTTCAGTAACTTCAGAGCCACTAATCCTATTAATCTATGTAAATAATTGGTGTAAAATACAGTTATTCATCTTTTCATGGTCAACAGATATGACCCATTTGGATGTTCAGAGGCTCCATAGTTACCGTGGAAACACTGTCATCTTCTACAACATTGATTCACCAGTGAAACCCATGGAGTTGGATCAATGACAGTGGATGGAGACACTGGGTTTATGTTCAGTTCATGACAGATTTGACTGAAAAATACACTTTTTCTCAAGGTTTCTCTGTTTTAGGTATGATAAACTTCAAATGTAATCTCAACATGATGATTAAAGTATGATCAGTAAAATAAATATAGGAAAATGCCTGATTTTCACTGAAAAAAATGCAAAATTTAGAATATTATATCAAGATAAATGGTGATAAATCACTTTAGAAAGGTTAAACAGAGAGAAAATTTATTAGGAAACTGACACAAAAGTAGTTCTGGGTCTTTATGGGTTTGTCAATCCTCACAATTTTTCGTATATTAGTAAAAAAAATATGAGTACTTGTTGTGACCTTCTTCCAGAACAGTGTGTACTGATTTCTTTTATCAAATCAACAAATCATATATTAAAGCAGCTTTTACAAAAGCATGATCTACATGACAGACATCAGGAAGTTTGTTTAGTTTCATAAACTAACTTCATAACAGCTGACAAACCCTTCTTTAATAGTTTAAATAATCTTGTAAACTGTGAACAAAATTGAGGTCCCATCCCCACCCTGGTTACAAGGAACAATCAAAAACCCATGTGATTGGTTAAAAGAGTTTATTGGTATGAGTTTACTGTTTAAACTCTTGCAAATTGTTTTATGGAGAGTGCTGGTAAAAGTAAAAGCAACTGACTGAACTACATACGGAGCAGGACTGAACATGCTAATAGTTTACAGAAGACAGTAACGACACGTTGCTGTGAATTCATTTGTAGCCTCTGACCTATATCACATGAATTTTATGAACTACTTTTCCATGAAGACTCAAAGATACCTGGGAGACGTGCACATTTATAAAGACAGTATATATTGAATTATACAAACAGCTCCTGTACCTGTTGTCATGTGAGGCTATAATAAAACATATGCTGTATTTATAACTTAAGGCCACTGTTGATTTCAGTTCTTTGTATCAGCTTTTCAAGAACCATAAAAACATACAGTGGCTAGTCATTCACCGTGAGGTTTAGGAAAAACATGTGATGTTGAGGACGAGTTAATCTGAAATTCTCTTCATTTAGTTTCAGTTCTATTTATTTTCTCGTAATTAGGGCAGTACAATCTTGTTATTAAACAATATACAGTACATGATGGGGGTGACTGATAACAGTTTTCCGATAAGGTGGGCAGACTTTGTACTGTGATATGACGTGAGATCTGTTGTGATTTCATGGTTTGTTCCGGGACGTCGTGCCTCTCATTCAGTGGAAAACCCTCTTTCTGGAACAGTTGATCTGGTAAAGTCTCTGATGTACCATGCAGGCAGAGATTGTACCAACCAACCGAAGGCAGGCCCTCACTCATTTCCTCTTTGGCTTATCCCCTCTCGGTAGCCCAGACGTGCCTATGCATGAGGAGAGAGCGGCAACATAAACAACCTGTGGTGTTTACTCAGCCGTTCTGCTGGCCAGTTTTAACATTCCCCTCATAGCGGAGGGAAACACCAAAACCCATTTTTAAATGAAATAGCAGAAACAAACCTGAAGACACTTGTCACAGGAGACCTTCTGATAATAAAGAATGAAAGAAAGTAAAGGTGAAATCAAATGGGTCAATATTGATGTTTGAAAAACAACTGCAGCACTTTATCCTTATCCTTTTTCCAAGGAACACATTAGTGAAATGACATAATTTTTCCATGTTGTTGAAGGAAACAGCACTGACGGATATTCTTAAATTACACCCACGCTTCTTTCAACGACCTTCTGTGTTTGGTTATGTAAGAGATTACGGTATGAATATGGACCCAAAGGTCTGAACACAATGCAAAATGGTGGCTTTTTATGGCACTTTCATGACGAACACAACTTCAAAGAATTACGTTATATTCTAGCTCAAATAAGCCAGAAACAGCGACAAATAAAAAAAAAAAAAACTGAGCAAAACTACAATGGCATTAGACAAGTTGGATATGGTTCGTTGCACCAACAGATGTTTTACTATAAACCTCAATCCTTAAGGGGACAATATAACACAGTATGAGCATTTCCATGACGATAGTAGTAAACAAATGTACTGTTTGAGGAATCTAATAGTACATTAGAAAAAAGGAGTGTGCAGTATTTGCTGCTACACAGACATAAGGGCCAATGACATCTGATGAGGTGGAATACTGCTAGTATTTTAGAGTGACCCCAAATAAATAAAAGGTTCTGCAGATAAATGTAGCATTAGACTAGATGGAGACTTACAATGTAGATGTTGCAAATATGTAGTGCCTTCATGTTTATGGTAGAAAGATACCAGGTATTTTAATCTTTATGACATGCGTGCAGCTTTTTTTCAGGATCTTGTTGTCTTTTTTTAACCCATAAAGACCCAAACAGCCACTGTGACCAAAAGCATCTACTGATCTAAAATGTCTAATAACTTCTGATCCACTGATCCTATCAAAACATGTAAAGAATTAGTGTAAAATGCAGTTTGTCGTCTTTTCATGGTCATCAGATATGACCCATTTGGACATTCAGAGGCTCTGTAGTGGACATAGAAACACTGTCATCTTCTACAACATTGATTCACCAGTAAAATCCATGGAGTTAGATGAGTGCACAGGTTGTAAATGCTTGCTTTTATGTTCAGTTATTGCTATATTTTTCTAAAAAAAAAAAAAAAAGTCACCTTTTCATCAGTTTTCTCTAATTTTATATAATATCCTTTGAATTTACTCTGAGCTTTAATGAAAATCATCATGATCAGTGAATTAAATATAGGAAAATACATGATTTACACTGAAATGGTGAGAAGTCCCTTAGGACAAGGTTAAATGGAGAGAAAAAAATCATTCAAGAGTTGCCATAAAAGTAGCACCAGGTCTTTATGGGTTAAGATAGACTATGAGATCCATCATATCAGTGGTCAATAAATCTCAGCTGTAAACTTTTATGCTGACTATGCTAGTGTTGGCATCTTATCCTGCACTGCTTTTCCAAAAATACACAGTGATCCACAGTATTCTTAAAACTCCTACAACTCGGTGCTGAATTCTGTGTTAAGTCTGCGCGCTGCAGCAGGTTCTTATTTGCATAAAACCCCTGGGAATATCCAGATAATATTCTGTTAAGATGAAACCTGAATTGTCCTCATTGTCATGTGAAAAGAACTCACAACAGTGCAGAGGGATCATGTTGCATGTTTGCACAAAGGCAGAGCTCACAGACAAAAAAATTGACAAAGAGCTTGTTTGACCACAGATAAGAATATGAAATGCCACATAGCCCTAAAGATGGTTTTACAATTCTAATGAGTCACTGGTGGATCAGAAGTGCCCACTCCACAGACACACACAGACTGCACAAGAAACTATTAACTGAAAAAGGTCATCACTAATGAAATGTTAGATCTGAACTTTGAAAGGTGAACAAACAGGTTCTGCTGTTCAGACCTCCACACTGATGCAATCACTCAACAACTAGAAAATTCAGCACAGCTCCCCGGGGACACCTTTTAATTTATGTCTGTTGGACTCAATGTGTTTAGCATGTGGTACTTTTGCCTTTGGGTTTTTAAAAGTATTTCAACTAACCTGATTTGGCCGTAGGTTTTTGGTTCAATACAGAATAATGAGCATACATTCAGTCATTTTCTGAACCACTTCATTGTCCAGAGCAGTGGTTCTCAAACTTTTTACAGTGGAGTACCCCCTGAAATATACTTTTTTAACCAAGTATATCCAACTCTGCTTCAGTGTTTTTGATTGAAAAACATTAGGTAAAATTTGTTCCTGTGCCAAAGGTGCCTGTTTATATTTTCAAAACTCTTTAAACAAACAACATATATTTAACTGTAATATATATATATATATATATAAAAAATTTAAAAAAAGAAAACAATTTTTAAATGTACATTTCGTGTGCAAAATATTAACTGAAAAGTGCCCTCTTTCATTGGTAAGAAAAATAAATAAATCAGTCATTAATTAATAAATTAACCTTTCATCAACAACAAAGAATTACTTAACTACTCAAATAAACTCATTTTGAATAATATAAAATGGAAATGTTCTTAAAATGTTACCAAAGCTTAAACAAGATGATTGACAATAAAAATATTATATGAATGTATTTATTATGTTTAATATTTCAGCATTAATTCTCATTATTTATTTTGTATTCAGTACATGATGACTTATTTAATGTATTTTTCCAAAAACATTTCAAATGGGTTTCTTCCAAGTGCCCCTGGGGGTACACGTACCCCACTTTGGGAACCCCTGGTCCAGAGGATCATGGGAGTGCTGGAGCCTGACATATAGATGACAATCATTCAACAACAACCATTCATTCTTTTTTTTTTTTTCTTTTGTGCTATTAAGCTATCATGTTCCATGTTCTTAGACGGTGGGAGGAAACCAAGCAGACGTAAGGGGAATATACAAACTGTTGTGTGGCAACAGTACTAACCACTGCACCACCGTGCCACCCTGTTGTACATAAAGTTTAATTAAAAAATAAAAGGTTAACTCGGTTTAGTCGCCCTGTAGGAATATTCAGTCTCTCCATTTTACCATCCTAATACACACACCGTACCTAGCTTTAGCATTAGCACATTGCATGCACACAGGCGCTCAGGGACCAACTCCAGAACTTCATCAGCTCTGCGGTCAAGGGCACTGACAAAAGAATTAACCTATATGTACCTGTTTTTCAATGGCAGGGGAAACCGGAGGACGCAGAGGAAACCTGTGCAGCACAGAGAGAACAAGTAAACTCAACACAGAGAGGATCTAATCTCACTGAGAGTCAAACCTGGAACTTTCTTGCTGTGAAGTGGAAGTACTAACCACTACACCACTGCGTCTCCCCTATAACACATACACACTAGATTGTTAAATATTTGAAAAAGATAAGGAAATAAATGTCTTTATAGAGATCTCTCAAATCTCTATGAAGTTAATATTTAATGGCGTCTAGTGGGGAAGCTGTGGATCGAAGCCAAGTGAATCCACTGCCCTACCTTCACTCATAATGGCTACAAAAATCACTAAAGTCCTTCTTTAGATTTGGTGTTTGTTATTTTCCTAATGAGTTTGTTTTATTAAGGGGAAATTAACTCTGGTCTACACTCAAATATAGTGGATGATTGTAATGCATTTTAACTCTCTATGCTCATTGCTATAAAACAGAAAAAAGGGTCATTCTAGGTTAGTTACACTGTGCTGCATCATGGTGGACTCCATGGAAGTGGACCCACTCCAAGTACACATGTAAAGGATCAGGTAACAAAATGACAATAATATGTGTGATTATACACTAATGGCAACAACTCTGCAATTAGATCCAAATAAATCCCATTAAATCTTGCATATTGGACCTTTAACACAGATGTATTACATCTAAAACCCAACATTTTATCTCTCTCTTTTTTTTTTTTTAATAAAAGAACACAAGTTATCATAAGTTTGTGGCCTTTGGTTTTTCATGTTTGAGAACACATAGAAATGCATGTTCAAAGAAACACATAGGCTGCTGACCAGAAGCAAATTAGCTGGCTGATTGTGCAGGTTTCCTTCCCACCAAGAAGTGTGGAAAAAAACCACACAACACAAACATAAAACAATGGGACTAGGAAGCAGTTCTTCAGTCATTTCACATGGTCAAATCACTGTACACATCTACACAATCTAAAAATAAGTCTTCACAAAAGGATGGCATACAATATTGCCTCACAAACAGGAACCACATACTATAAACAGGTGAGAAATTTCCGATTGGGAGAAATCTCACTGGTTACTGAAAAGTAGTGGTAGTTGTGAGATTAAAGGATTAAGACAGTATCTTTATCGCTACCTGTAGAAAGGTCAAGGAGTACTATGTTCTTGCTCAAGTACCCACTGGAGCAGACACATGTCAATGAGGTGAACGTAAGTAACCTGATTGAGTAATTGTCTGTTAAACAAACTTGAACTCCTGTTGCACCAGAAAAGCTGCAGATTCACCGGTGGAAACAACAGCTGCAAGGCTAAACTCAGAGATTTTGAGTTCTCCTTTCACCAAACTATGTCAACATCCACATTCAAATGTAATCTAACTACATGAGTTAAGAGGCCACATAAAGTAAGTGATCGCTTTTCAAGGGGGAAATTAACATGAACCTCTACATCCTAGACTTCACAGTGATGTCTATTCTGTGTAAGCATCTGAAAAATCTTGTTTCTCAACTCTTTGTTTTGGTGTAGGTAAACTAACTTCCTTTCTCTTTTGTTTTGTCCTTAGTTGGGAAAATATGAGTGAACAAATTGCCCAGGTTCTGTACTGTGGCTTTTACGAAGTATGCAACAAGTAAACAGTGTATTGATGCTATTATATTGGATTGTATCTGTCTAAGAAATGTGAAAAAATGAATGGTATGTATCTTCTTGCTTCTGGAAAGACAAATCAGCTATTGACATATAAGGCAGAGAGAAAAGAAGATGGTAACTAAAGAAAACAATGAATGAATTTGAGAATGACTGAGCCATTTTGTCTGTTAATGCAGTGCTTGTGTTTCAGGGATATTGTGCAGCAGAAGATCTGAATTTTCCAAGATCTCTAAAATCACTCTGCCCCTTTCCTTTATAGATTTTTGGTCACCAACCAAAGTGCATCATGTTTTATCTGTTTTGATCTTTCTGGTTGTCTTGTCTGGCCAGCCTGAAACTCCGGAAGTCCCCTTGTATCCCAGAAGGCTTCTCTCCTGACCACCAGAATGACCTTCACCAGTTCTACAGGGCATGGTGTCTCTGAGCATCTGCTGGTGATTGACCTCACATTACGAAGAGATTTATACACTTAGATCTATGGATTATGATGAATTATGGGGCTTTTTGTCTTTACTTTCATACAAACGTGTAAACACTAGACTTATAGACATTTCGATGTTGGTAAACAGTGATGACATATTTTGTGGGTGGGGCCTAACTGGTGGCAGAAAGTCCCAGTTGTGGTATCAACAGTGCATGGAAGCCGGTGAAAATCAGGACAGAAAAAGATACAGAGGCCTTTTGCAATCATTTTAATGGTCTGTCAATGAGAGACAAGGTGTAAAGATAAGGTGACCATTAGCAGCGGGGTGAGGTGGCTTCCTGATCCAGACTCACGGTGGGCTCAGTGGGTCACAGAGCCCACCAAATGGACCAAGCTGCAGTGGACGGACATGTGTTTATATGTGGGTGAAAAACCCAGCATTTCCACTAAAGAAAAGCTCAAAGTGTACAAACTCCTCCATGCCTAGAACTGTGTGCTATACGGTCATGTCCAGGATATTGAATACCGAGTGTTGCACTGGACTTTTTAAGAGTAGGAATACTGTGGTAATTCGCACAATTCACGGAAGAAAAATTATATCCACAGCCACGTTGACCCCATGTTTTTATTAGTGAACATCCTGGTTGACCCTTCAGTTTAAGAGCACAAAGAACACATAACAGGTTGGATATAGAACACTCAGATTAGTCTGATGGTTTTCATGTGTTGAGGACTGACATGTTACCTAGTCAGCAACAAGGACATAAAACACAGTTTTACCAGACGTGGGTGATCATGGACAAGTGGACCAACTCTATACTGACAGTGAGCTGCACTTGAATGGCAGGGTACGTGTTGTTTAATGGACATTAAAACAATGTAAATCGCTGCTGATTCAGTCAGTTTCATCAGTCCAGTATGTACATTTAATGGCTGCAGCCATTAGCGTCTATGGTTTGCCTCAGAGGGCGCCTTTACCGACTGTGTTCGGTAAAAGTGAAGGTTACTTTTTTTAGCATTTCAGTTCTGACAACCCACAGCACAGCAAGACATATTTCCTCCTCTTTCCCCTCTATTTCCTCTGATCTCTCCATTTACCTCCGTTGATATACAGTGTTTTTCTGCCACCAAACTGCATGTGCAACTGCAGTGATGTAGACCGTGACATCGACTCCAAGGTGGTCTATACTCCTCAAAGTTTTTTTCTACATCTGATTCACATGACAAACCCCATCAGACTATATGACAGCTAAAGCAAAGTTTTATAGAAAAAAAGCAACTAAAGCTGTTAAATTGACAGAATAAAACAGAGCAACTGTTATTTCCAGTCCATTTTGCAGAGAGATGGTGTGTAATAGATTTAGCCTACAGGTAAAAAGGTCCATTTCGGATGGTTGTTAATACTACAAAGGAGGAATGAGTGTTACGTAAAATATGTCAGGACATTGTTGAACACACAGCAGAGTTTCACTGCTCATCTAATCTCTAATCTCTGCTTCTTCAACAGACACCAGCAGCACCAGTGTCTGTCAGTGCCCCTGAAACCAGCACACAGCTGAGTCAGCCAAATGAAAAGTGCATGCTTGTGCATGCTTTATGAATATGTTCCAACCACTTGGCCCAAATTTGTCTGTTGTGACATTTGTGTTACATTAAAGTCACTTTTTCCCACTTCTTTAGGTTAAGCTCTGTTCTTTCACTTCAGTCTTTTTTGAACTGTCTCAGTCATCTTACATGTTTTTACATGCTTAAAATATTTGATGTCCTGAACTTTAAGGGAAACTAGGCCAGTTCTCACAGCATGAAGAAATGAAGAAAAGACATGTAGGAGATGCAGACAGATGACCCATTACATTAACTGTTACACAAGAGCTGCCAAAAGGTAAATATACGCAGATATTTGGTCAGTTAATAAAACTGTTGAGTATCTTACACATCAGTGCACTATGTGTGTGTGAAAATGAAAAAAAAAAAAAAAAAAAAAAACGGAATTAAAATGTGACTGGTATAGTGTGGGTACAGTAATTGTCTGGTGTTTGAGGATTACATGTATGTAGTTGTACACAATATGACAGAGCATTATGTTACTAAAATACAACACCTAAAGACCGCTGTAGTTGAGAGATAACAAATATAAAGTACAGTTCACTTATTCTTCCTTTAGGGAAATTCAGACGTCTCATTTAACTCATCCAAGTAACTGGAGACCAACTCCAGATCTGAACCAGTACCTTGGTCCAGGGCACTGACAAGAGAATTAACCTTGCATATGTGTTTCTGATAAAAGGGAAACCTATTGGACAATCAGTGCATTCTTATAAATATGTTTAACACTGTTGTCTTCTAAAAGCTAATGCTGTTCCAAGCCTGTAGATGGCACTGTGTTATACTGTCCTCCAAAAAAATAAGAACAGGAAGTACTGAAGTGTGTATTTTGTGAATCAAGCGCCATAGTGAAGATACACAAAATACACAAATATATTTAACAAATGTAGATTTTGATGTTTTGTGATGATAAATGATTACAGAAATGACAACATTTTAAAAATGTCCTAAACTTCAGAAATAAAAGTTTTTCACTTGCTTGAGGTAGTGATTGCCTTTTTTCACACAAGGGTAAAAACATATAGATAGGGATGGGAATCCCAGTAGCTCAATTCTATGGAATCATTTGCCTGCCTGTGTAACGATTCTTCTTATTGATTCTGCCTACATTGCACATGCATGATGACATCACGCATATGCTGCATTGTTTCGGTTTAGAACATAGCCAACATGGCGCCAAGGCAGAAACGCTCCAAATTATGGCTATATTTCACGTGAAAAGCCGACACCAGGTCCACTGGTAACACTTGCAAAGCTTCCATTTCTTCAAAGGGGGAAATCCCTCCAATATGCTCAAGTATTTGTCCACACAGCATGCAGTTCATTTGCAGGAATGTCACATGTTTGATACGCTACTTAGCGACGCTTGTGTATCTAGCAGCAGAGCAAACACCAGGGTGTCATCAGGGCCCGGTTCTAGGTGGGGCAACAAATGTCCTGCCCCTTCAAATAACACTTTCTGAAGGTAGGGAAAGGGAAAATGAGGTGCACACCAGCAGGAGACAGAGGAATTAGTAAAGCATCTTAAGTTTCACTTTCACTTTATTTGATCGTATGGCGTGACCCCCCCAGCGGGGCTGGCATCATCTGTTATTATTTGTGCGTACTGTATATGTTATATTTTCTGTGTAAAGATGGACATATAAAAGACAGTTAATGCAAACAAACTCGTTTGTACTTTTTTATTCCCTCACCCAATGAAAACTGATAAGAGAATCAGATCAATAAGCAAAATCGATAATGGAATTGGAATCGTTAAATTCTTATCAATTCCCATCCCTACATATAGAGGAAATAGAAACACCTTTCATTAAGAAGTTCTCAGGTAGCAAACATTTAGCAAACATCTTGTGACTGATCAGCTGACTGATCATCTGTTTGCATCATAGCTCAGATTATTTTCTCCAAACCAGTTTATGGTAATTAGCATAATTAGCATTTTTGTTTTACCGACTTTTCAAAAGTTAGCTCCAGATTTGCTGGACACGTGATGGAAATACAGCTGATGTTTCAGTTACAAAGCTACATGAAAAAAATAGACACATTTGTTCAGTGTTTTTTAAGAGTTTTTGATAAACATCTTGTTCTGATCTGTATCAGACGTACAGGTATGATGCAGGGGAGTGAAACATATCTATGCAAATCACTGGGTGGAGGAATTAAACTAAAGTTTCACAAACAGATAAATGCATTTTGTAATACGCACAGAGGCTAAGAAAACAGGTTGTTTTTTAGCTAGGTGCAAGAAAGATTTTCCTTCAGCCAGTACATGCTAAGTCTCATAGATTGATAAATGCGAAGATGAATTATAGTCGACACATGGACATAAAAATCACCCTGTTCTTTTTCAGTTTAGTGATAAATGAACATTAAATTAATGAAATCTGTAAATTATGCACATCTGAAAAAATTCAGCAAAGGCAAGCTCATACTTGTTATATGTGTCACTATGTGCACATGTGCTCCATTTAAGTTTTTTTTTTTTTTTTTTTGCTATACCCTCATGTCACATCAGGTGATGCATTTTCTGCTGGACTTGTTTGAGATCCAGCACAGCCTGCAGACATGAAAGGAGGATCTTGTCATGAACGCACCCGATTATTGCATTTCTGCTTGCATAAATATTTTAATGAAGGAAGATCCTGTGTATATTCAGATCAACTGTGCTGGCATTTTAGCAGACTACCTCTGACCCATGAAAAATCACATTCAAATGTGTTCTTTGACATTGTAAAGGTGTTTTTTGCTGCGGGATAACCAAGAGGAGAAGAAAATGTAGACTTATCTGAAAACTGGCTTCACGCCTTTCCTCCAGGAACAAGTTAACACCTGCATTTCCACATCATGTGCAGAAATGGTGACTTGTGTGAACATAATTTAGACTTTCACGCTGGCTCATATGCTGTTGTAGCACTTTTTGCACACTGGGAGTACAATGAATTACATGTTTGCAAGGAAACTTAACAGGAAACACCTATTGTATTGTAGTTTTGAAAGGAAGATGAGCCTGTCATACTGTAAAAGAAATGAATTGAAATCTCCTTCCGTGTTGTTTCTATTCTCTGACGAAAATGCAGATAGATTTCCTTATCATTTTGCCCTAATAAATGAGTCTTTATTCAGTTATCATACAGTTATTGTCAGTGAAAAATGTCTTTAATGAAAATTATGACAAAAATTAATGAAGACAATAGCACTGTATAGCACAAAACCAAAGACACACACTCACACTGGGAAAAGAACTGCCTGAGGCAGGCTGTACACTAGTGATCATGATGCAATGTCTTGTTGTCTTACATACCAGAAATTCTCTCACACCTCCTTTCACAGATAGAACACAAGTAGATTCAGGTCTTATTATTTGTGTGCACAACTATATAATTTTTTTTTCTTTTTTGTACTTTTTTTGACGCCTTTTGTTGTACATATCATAGAGTGTAGAATGTCCGTGTGTGTTCTTTGACCGTCAGGACTGATACTAAACCACACCATATCTTGGAGGATCTGTGGCTCTACTTACACTAGTCAATATATTTGTTCTTTTGTTTGAGCTTTGCTCCTCACGGTTTCAGCAAAGAAAACACAGCACACCACTTGAGCAAACATTTAATTATTTGCCTCTACTGTAGGTGTATGTCCTTTTACTCTGTTAACAGTACTTATTCAGATGCACAACTCTGCAGCTGATGATCAGTACAGTCAATTTCTCAAACTGTTAAATTCCTGCAGTGATATTTACACTGAATATCTCTGTCTGCTCTGCAATTCTTTGACGAGATATGACCAAAAGGCACACTATGAAAGTCATCAACATTTCAGGCAGATTAATTCACAATTAAACAATAATATGTAACTAAATAGAGATGTTTTGTATAGAGACAAGCTTATACAATAGATTTTCAAGGTCAATCCCTGTTTATTTTTACATATTAAAGTGTTAATGACAACAAACAGCAATAATTAATCCAATGAATCAGGTCTAAAATCAATTTTGTCAATGTCATTTATTAATAAAAACTGCTTTGGCCTGATATCCTGCAACCTTACAGCACTGATTGAAAACTTAGAAGAAGTTATTTTAAAGGTGTTTCAAATCTTCTTGCCAGGAAAAGCATGATCACTTCCAGTAAGTGTTAGCACATTACAGTTGGACAGGAAGTAGAAAAATACACTTGTCATGATTCAGCCTTCACTTGTAGAATTGCAACATCTGTTTGAAACGTTCCACTTTTTCAGGACTGACTGCTGACAAAATCTACATATCCCAAATGAAACCCAGAGCTGAACCAAAGACAACACATTTGTGGATAAACTATTATTACTGCAAGTCAAACAACATTGTCCCACCCACCTTGACCCCAGATCTTTGACCTTTTGGAAAAACAACTCATCCACTGCCTCATCTCCTCCCACCTGTTACTATAAATCATTATTTACAAAGTGTCAGTGAAGCAACAGTTGCAAATGTAACCAAGCTTCACATTTTCCAGAACACATAAAAAACACTTCTGAATTAAACACACTCTCCGTCCCATGTAGGATTTATTTAGTGATTTTACTGATTACTTTTAAATTTTATCTCTTCTTTATTCAGAGAATAAAATAAAAATTACATATCAGCATTTTCATATTTGTTTTAATATATCTAATTACTTTTTTTTTTTTTTTAATTATCTTTTATTCTGGTGTTGTATCTTTCCTGTTTCTGTGCATTTTTTGTGTCTTATTTTGTTGTCTATAAAATGCTGTTTTTATATTGTGTAATATTTTATTGTGTAAAGCACTTTGTAAGTGTAGCTTTGAAAGATACAATCAAAAAAGTTTATAATGACTTTTCCCCATCTATAGAATAGAATAGAATAGAATAGAATAGAATAGAATAGAATAGAATAGAATAGAATAGAAATACGTTATCCTTACAAAGCTGTCCACTGCAGAGGACATTCATAATAAAAAACAAAAAAAACAAAAAAAATGCAACTGAAAAAAATGTTGCATCATGCCATTTTCACTCGACAAATTTTTCATGCAAAAAAGCAGACACCTGTGCTTTCCTGGGTCTCAGGAGGTTAAAAGTCTACGTTTTGTCACGCATAAAAACATAATGCATATTTAAAAAACAAAACAAAACAAAACAAAAACATGAGCGTCTTGGTGTTAATATACTTTATCCTTACTAAGCTGTCCACTGCAGAGGACATTCATAATTTAAAAAAAAAAAAAAAAAAAAAAAAAAAAGGCAACTGAAAAAATAGTTGCATCATGCCATTTTCACTCGACAAATTTTTCATGCAAAAAAGCAGACACCTGTATCTTCCTGGGTCTCAGGAAGTTAAACATCTACATTTTGTCACTCATAAAAACATAATGCATATTTAAAAAAAAAAACAAAACAAAAACATGAGCGTCTTGGTGTTAATATACGTTTAAACTAAATGCTAACATCGGTTACAGTACAGAATAAATAAGTGAATAAATAAATAAATGCACCAGTTATATTAAATTATGAGGAATTATGAGTTTGGATTAATAATGAAAAAAAAAACACAAAGTGCTAAAAACTCAATGTTTCATAGTTGCAATGACAATTTTTTTTTTTTTTCTCATGGATTTATTTATTTATCTGTCTGCTGCTTTATTACTAATACTAAGGTATTTTAAATCTGCAAAACAATTGAAAATATGGCGATTAGGATTTTTTTTTTTTTTAATTTATCAAATCACTGTTAATTTTTTATATTGGTAAGTGGTAGTAACAAAACATACTTTGCAGTAATACTGTGTAGTGATACTTTGTGTATAGTATTAGCTCCTAGTGTTTGTGGAAATCGTACACCTGTATTCAGATAATTCTGAAGGAGGTGCTGACACAGGCCGTCCTCTGTGTCTGAGTGCGTGTTTTTTTTTTCACTCGGGGCGGGTCCTGGTGCTGTCTCTTCTCCACTCCCATACTCAGATCTCAGTACTTTAGCTGGGACTGCGCACGTGGAGTGGGTATTCCTCCGGCCGGGTCTGTGCGCGCGCTCATAGTCGCTTCATGACCACTTTGGTCCTGTTATGTCTCGAGCCCAGTGCTGTCAGCGGCGGCACGTTTCACTCTTTTTTCACTGCCCTCGCGAGTCGGACCAACTTTTCTTGAACCCGCAGCCTTGGAGCTGAGAATGCCGCCCGCATAACTCCGGGTACTGCTGCACATCTACCCCCTCCTTTTTCTTTCTTTTCCCCCCCTTGTCCCGCGTTTTCGATAGTGAAGTTACTGTACATAAGTATGGTAGATAAAGGCCCCTTGTTGACTTCTGCCATTATTTTTTACCTGTCCATTGGGGCAGCAATTTTTCAAGTCCTGGAGGAACCCAATTGGAAGCAGGCTGCAAAGCAGTATAGTGCCCAGAAGGATAAAATACTTGAGGACTATCCCTGTCTGACGAAAGATGATTTGAACAGAATATTAGAGGTATGGACTTTCTGAAAACTCACTTTTCATAGTCTTGGCTGCATGTTAACTGAATCACACAGGCCTATTTTATCATGTGTTGTATGACTGAAAGAGGGGGTGACAGCCTCAGCTTTCACTAAACTCTATTTAAAAAAAAAAAAAAAAAAAAAAAAAACTCCTCAGGAATGAGTTGTTTGTGGTTCATCTTTGTGGGTAAACACATTTAGCCTTGTTTGCCCACCCAAAGGCCACAAAACATGAACAAACAGGTGCTACAGAGTGTCTTTCTGCTATAAATGTCTGATTTTATCTTCTTGTGTCAGCACCAAATGATGACAGTTTATTGTAAACCTCTGCCATCCTTATGTAGTGAATGTGATGAACTCCTGCAGTCACAGAGAGGCTGTAGCCAAATTCCTGCAGTACATACTGTTCCATTGCTAATTTGGTGTAGAAATTGCAATTGTCTAAGCAGTAGTAAAACCAGGTGCCGTTGACCTCTGCGCACCTCTGCAGTCCACCGTCATCCCTGACTGAACACATTGTAAGTCAACACTCATGTGATTTCGCAGGTGTTTGCCCAACGACATGTTTGTTCACTATCTTGAAAAGTGGAGTTTCTATGACCTTGATGCTTTCCATTTGTTGGGAGATATGATCGCATTGTGTCAGTCATGAATGCATCTCCAAGGAAGACCACTGCAAAAGATGCTGATTTTTAACCTGCAAAATTTTAAGTAACCTTTCCAGACTTACCATGTTTACATTGCAGGTAATGTTTTCTTTTCTACATTTACTGAACTATCATTGTGTCTTCAACATTAGGCATTAATGCGACCCACTCCTTGCAAGAGGCAACATGCCTGAACCTGTCCCCCTTTTTGGGCCCACATCAGTATTAGGAAGATTTATTATCCCCCATCCCCCCCTTCTGCTTCCTTCTGCTTCTCTTTTTGTGTTTGGGGGTCTGAAAGGGATATGTCCATGAACCCCCCGCCCCCCATTCATGGCACTTCTGTAACGGCCAAATCCCTGCAGCCCCTGCTAAATCTGCTTCTCGGTGCTGTAAGGAATGTTAGGTTGGACAGAAAATGTGCTTTTGGTGTGATTTTTGTCACACATTTTCAGGCTTGTCATCTGAAACTTAAACATTCCCGCTCCTCTGTGCTCCCTGAGACCACACAATACCAACAGTGGGATTTTGAAGAGACTTTAAAAAAATGATATTTCTAAACCTCACATTTAGCATCTTCACCCTTTCCCCAGTTACACAGCGTGCTTTCACTTATCTTCCTGCAGACTTCCAGTGTTTTTCTTATGTTGCTGTTTGCCAGGACACCTGCTGCAAACGCTGAGGACTCAGTCCATTAAGCCAGATAAACATACAACATATCGCGCTTGACTTCAGTTTATCAACTTCAAAGATTCTACTGGATTTCCATGGTGGAAACTTTGCTCTGCTTGTTAACAGTTAAAGCATATAAGGAGTCTTTACAAGAGAAGGCGATAGTCTTGTAAAAGTTAGTCTTCTCTGTCTTGTTAACAAAGAGTTTACTATTAACCGTACAAGCCTTGAAGTGGTGACAGTTTATAGATTGGACTTTATGGCCCATCAATGTTGGCCCTTGAGAGGCTGTTATAAACGCTCAGTGAGAGGGCTTGTTGCTCCTCATTATCTCTCGTGTCAAAGCAAATTCAGTGGTGTAATGTGTGTTTGGTCTGTATCAGAGTGTTGCCCAGAAGCACCGTGGACAAAGGCAAGAGAATGCACCATAAAGTTTACAGCATAGTACATACTACTGTACTCTAAACCATACAGAAATGTATTTGTCATTCATATAAGCAACTGTGTAACGCTGAGATCTACAGCTCCAAAGAGGAAAACATGCAAATGCATACGAGCTGTATAACAATTAGTGAAAGGAGGGAGACATTTGAAATGTACATATAGTGCATATAGCTTTTGGTAGTTTCAATGCACATAAAAAACCAATGTCAAGCTTTGAATCAGTAAAATCATTTGAGTTTAATTGACCTTAAATTTTGCATGGAAAACATCAGGACTTTATGATGTTTGAAGATGGGATTTTATCCCTTTTTTCCTCAGATAATTTGGATCAGGAGTTACTATTTTAGTTGTTGGCAATGATGCAAACTTAAAAGGTTCATTTTCTCAGAGCTGCTTTGTTTGTGTAGGCAAATTGAGTTAATTTGATTTCTATTTTTGCGTGATAGCTACTTGCTCTGGTCTTCTCCCTGCACATGACTTGCAGATCACATTCCTTTGCTCAATAAGACATTTACAAACATTTCAAATGTGGTGGTCACTACACTGTCATCACATGCTTCAAGTGAAAATGTGTTCCTTGGCCCAGAGTGAACAGGCAGAAGTGAATAAAGTAGAGCAGTGTTTTCAGGGTCGCTTAACTTTGTCATGTGCTGAGGGTGCTGGTCCAGCATAGCCAAGTCTTTATTCCCCTTTTACAAACTCTAAAATGAAATCTGAAGTCATGGGAGATGGTAGTCTCATCTTGATGTCATGAGTTTAGATGTCTCTAATTAATTCATAAAACAGACATATCTTTTTTGGCCATTAATGACCATATTTACACGCACATAGGGCAATGGAGTATATTATGGCAATTTGTTCTACACAGGATGTAATACATGACTAGTCTTACATTGTCAGATCTAGCTCTACATTTCACTAGTCCTGTGCCAGTGCTGAAAGCAGGTCTGGCACCCTCCTTTATTGTTCTGGATCAGAGTTAAATGTTTTCTCGGTGGTTTGGTTAGTTTTGGATGGGGCTGACTGCAGGATGCTGCAACAACAGGGCAGTTACAAAACAGTGTCACGGGAGAGGGTGTTTTGGTGGAATATGGGCCCATGAGGAAGTGCATTGCGGTATTAAAATGACCAAACGTATACAAAAACATGAAAACAGGCATGTTTGTCAAAACTTGTCAATTTCAGGGTTTAGCTGGAGCTCAGAGGTTTTTGTTCTTTTGTTCTTGAGGGGGACTTTCAAAGCAATTACACACTGATAGCGAGAGGAAGGAGAATGATACTGCTACTGTGTGATAGAAATACCCTTATTCCAGCAACATACTCCAAGTGAATCAGAATAGTATGATATTGCTAGTATTGAGTATAAATTGTGACATTATTTTGTATTTTAAACTGGCCTTTTAAAAGGTGTGAACAACAGTATTTTTGGAACAACACTGTATTGTGGGTTAATCCACCATAAACTGGAGGAGTTTAACATCTTGCTGACATAAGGAAGTAGGTGTTTTTGTACCAACTGCAAATTTAACATACTTACAAATACTTACCATTTAGGTAAAATGTATGATGAAAAGACTTGATTTTTTTTCTTTTGTCCGTATTACTCAGCCCTGTATTCAAACTAAATGTTTCAGTCATCCCCAGTACAACTGTACTCTGAGTATGATACAGGTCATATATATTCCATCGGAATATTCCAAATTAGGTTTTATTTTTTCTGAAAGTAGCAGTTTACAACTAAACATGTGAACTATGCTGCTTCAATAAGATTTTTGGGACATTCTTTGGACATGAATTCAACGCAGTACTGTGACACTGGGCCTCTTGCCTGTTTACAGTCAGCTCTGTGCGTTCATGTACACAAACCAACTAGCCAACAGTTTGCTAGGCCGGGATAGAGATGCAAGCCCCAGAGGAAAAGGACAGATTTCTTGTTGGAAGACAAAACTACTTTTAAATCTTATGTAACTCTTGAATGTCATTAGATGTTTGGATGTTCACAGATATTGCACAATCACACTTGCCATGACAGCATGTGTTTGCACATATTGGAAATCTTTTAAAAAATCCTGTTTTGATGCAAAGAAGCAAAATGTGGCCACCACCATTATGCCAAGCTGCATCGAAACAGAAATATTAGCAAAAGCTTTTCATAAGATAGAAGTGCTTAATATTATCATTGAACACTTCACATAGTTTATAAAATGAATGTTCTGCTAATAGGAATGTTTCCTTTTTCAAAAATGCGGGAAAAAAACTGTAATACATTCACATGCAAAGTCATTTTTCAGGCCAGGATGCCCTTGTGCATTTCAATGTCATCATTTAAGTCAGATTACAAACTCTGACCAGACTAAACCATCCAGATGTGTGTCGTTTTTGATTTGCTGGAGTTTAATTTGACAAACATTAATCAACCCACCATGAAAAAAAAGAATAAAGAAAACAGCCATGTGTGGTGCCAATGAAGCAACTTGCAATGTCATGCAATATTAGCTCTGTTTAAACGCGTCTTTTAATGGTATCATGTGTGTTCTGCATAACAGATGCAAGATGTCAGAATCCCTTCACTGTCTGGAAATTTACCACATCTTTATCAAATCCAGAACAAGCTGCACGCACCGCCACCTCCTATCTCATATCTAAAACTCAAGACGGCCTGACTGAGTTCATAGTAACTGCCTGCTGTTCCTGGTGCCGACAAGTGACTGTCCTGTGTGCTCTTCAGCTGTGTTGTACACTTGAAGTGGAAAAACTGTGGTATGTTGCAGATGTCCTGATAACAGCCGGAGTTTGTCATTGTGGTTTTTTTTTTTTACTGTTCTGTGGTTATAAAGACGTGGAACTTAACAAAGTGCTAAGCCTTCATTTTCACTTCTTGAAAAGATCCTCTGCTTGAACTATGACAGAGTTTCAATTTCAGTCATAGGTTGTGTCATACTGTGGTTTGGAATGTACATTGACAGCCATTTGAAACACCTTTTAGACTGTTATTCAATGGCAATTGGATTTTTTTTTTTTTTTAATTATACAAAATACAAATCTAGAGCTTATTATCAGCATAATTTCTTCATTTATTTCTTGATAATTCCAGATTATGATTTTTGTCTTCCTCAAAACTGTTTTGTAACTAATTTGCAGATTGACACATTGTAGTGGATAGTTTGGTGGTATTTCATCATCACATTAAGATTTATATTGAGTGGTGTAAATGCATTCTGCTTATGATGAGTCTGTCTCAAATGGCAACCACTGTTGTAATATAAGTAAGACATGACCTTATATGAAAGAGGGCATTCTGTACCTGTCTTTAATTAATAGTGGTCTACTCGGATAATGCTGAACACCTGCACACATTGGGACCTTTTCTCCTCTTTGGTATCTTTGCTCTTAACTTTCATTTTTATTTTTAGAGAAGCTTTTACTCCACGTTTCCATTAGCTCTCCGTCACCCAGTCCATGTTTCAGCTAATGTGCAGGAGGATAATCACGTCAGTAGCCCTCCTTCGACTCCTCCGGTGGTCAGGCTTGTGAAGAAGCCTCTAAATTGTCAAGCTAGTTTAACAACTTCCTCCGGAGGTGGACTGTGCTCAGCCTGACACACAAAGTGTCTTTTATCTTTCTCCCTGGTGCCTCTGTTTTTTTCCCCTTGTTCTCAGGGTCATTTGTGACCCCAGGCAGCCATGAGTCGACCTGTGGTTGACCTTTAACCTCTCAAAGACCTCGTGTGTTACAAACTGTTCATTTCTTTTCCCTGGTTAGTGATCTTAATTTTAAATCTTAATAAGAAAGAATCACGTGGTCAGTGCAGTATGTTTGATAGCAACAGGACAGGTTAAAACATTTACATTTAGACTGAATTGATTGACTCTTGACGCTTTGTTTTGAAGGTTCTGTTCCTTATTCAGTGGTTTTATACTGACTGAAAACTTACTCCTATGATATCGTCTGTACTTTGCCCTCATTGTAATCCTGTGAATCAGCATTTTGCATGTCAAACGTCAGCACTTTTTATGTAACAGTCAAACATGTGCAAGTCACTTTCATCCAGTTAGAATAAGATACAGGTACACAGACACACACCAGACATGACACCTTAAACCATCTTAGCAAGATGATTAGTGGGAACATTTTTTCTTTTGTCATAGCTTTTACAAAGTCGTTTGACTTGGAAGAAGAAATGCATAGCAGTGCTAAGCAGACATAGTCTTGTGGGGGTTGGGATTTTTAGTTTTCTGCTTCCTTTCTATAAACTTGGGATGCTTTTATTATTTCTAAAAACAATAATAATAAGAAGGGAATCAAGGGCGTTATTTCTTGCACTTGAGCTCCAAACAAACTTAAAATGGTAACAGTTATATTACAAAAAGAAATTAAGTAACCACCACCTTACAAAAAGGGGTAAATGTTGCTCATAATTACGGTTTGTGTGTTTTTTTTTTTGTTTTGTTTTTTAATATTTCAAACGTCCTGGACCTCATTACCCCACTAGTGTTCACACTGTTAGACTTTCATGCTTATGGAGTTTGTTTCTAGAGCAGGTGCTTCATATCAGTTTAATCTGTTTGATAATATTTTACGGACTATCATTTGCTTCTGCAGTTCTTCACATGTTCTTCATTGCAGATTGCCTCCAATTCTAATCCCCAGTACCTTCTTGAACGCTACAGGGTTTCTCTGACATGTTGATTGCGGACTGAGGTTTTTCCTCTTTAATTTCTAGTCATGGTTCAAACACAAACTCGGTCGTCACTGCTGTCATCCTAAAGCCCAGTGGAGAGGCTTTGTTGTTTCAGCAGACAAAAGCATGACCTCCCCTACTGCCGCTAATTACAGAGCAGAGCTGTCACAGACCTGTCATTATTAAACAACCAAGCATATTCCATGGCTCTGGGGCTTAGGCACATTTTGCTAACCCCTGCACATTTCCCCCTATGAAGTGCATTTGGGAATAATGTTTGGCAATACAGGGGGTGCATTTTCCCCAACACAAACATAGCCGCTGTTTGCCAATACCCAACAGAGGGAGTTCAGTTTCTTTTTGTGGCTGTTCAATCACACATTGGTCTGGAATGATTGATGAAGCATTTTCTGTCTCCTGCATTTCATGACTTAAGCTAGCGGATTAAGCGCACAATCATTTCAGCTATTGTTGAAATAAAATATCAAGTCAAAGAGAAAACATCAAAACAACCCCAGACAAACCACCTGCTCTCCTAAACCCACACATCATCTTGCGATTATGAAATGGCTGTTTAGGGATGCAGCCTTGGCTTTCCTGTTTCTCGCACAAAGTAAGCAGCAGTTGAAACTATAAACCCCTCAGGTTAAAAGCCAGTCTCTAGGTTGCTGAAGTGTTGTTTCAGCTCATCAGCACTGCTGGAGATACCATCAACATATCTCAGGAAGGATGTGGTAGAAGAAATGGAGCTTAAACACAGCACACATCCTGTCTTCCTTTTGCTTAGAAAAATTGGACCGTGGCACTAATTGCATCCATTTATGTGTAATGTATTAATTTCTGTAGTGACCTCTCTTGCCATTGAATTCCAGTTTTTAAATAATGTTATCTTCTTTGTTTTCAGGCCGTGTCTGATGCTGCAGGGCAAGGAGTCACTATTACTGGCAGCAAAACCTTCAACAACTGGAACTGGCCTAATGCTGTTATCTTTGCAGCCACTGTTATCACTACTATTGGTACGTACTTCAATGAAAAAATGTCTTTGTGAAGGAAGAAAAACGAGCAGTAGTACAGTGGGGAAGAAAACATCACTGACACCTCCAGAGTCATGTTTTATGTTAATAAATGTGTCTCCAGTCTTTTTCACAGCTCTACTAGACAGTGTTAAATACCGTCACTAAGGCAGTTATGTAATTATTTGTGTTTGGTGCAGTGGTCCTTGAGCAATCCTGCTAAGACAGTTTTCATTAAACTTGATAGAAAAGTAGCCCAAGGACAAGCCCATAAACAGATACAAAAAGAGTGTCGAGGTTGGAAGTAATTATTGTTTTTTCTAACATGATACGATAAAGTATTTGATTGAATTACACATTTATGTTCTTTGTCTCTAATCACATATGTTTGCTTAATTGGATAGTTCAACTACACATTTAACCAACAACCTTGTTTTTACTTTTCTAAAGGATATGGGAACATTGCCCCCAAAACTTCAGCCGGCCGTGTCTTTTGCATTTTCTACGGGCTGTTCGGTGTTCCTTTATGTCTTACCTGGATCAGTGAGCTGGGAAAGTTCTTTGGTGGCAGAGCAAAGCACCTTGGCCAGTATCTAACTAAGAAAGGGTTTTCCCTGGTAAGTTGATATGGGCCTTTTTGTGATGTTCCCCTTTGGTATCGTGACACCTGTATCTGAAATTTTCTTTTTTTTCTTTTCCAGAGAAAAGCTCAGTTTACCTGCACAGCTATTTTCCTACTTTGGGGTGTGCTGGTGCACTTAGTCCTTCCACCTTTTGTGTTTATGTCCCAAGAGGGTTGGAGTTATATTGAAGGCTTGTACTTCTCGTTTGTTACCTTGACAACCATTGGTTTTGGAGATTTGGTTGCAGGTAAGCTGAGAAATAAAGAGTTAACGGTTATTGTTCAGACAGTTCTGCAAGTTTATTCAAAGTTCTGGTTTAATGAGACATTTTTGGTCTTTACAGGTGTGGAGCCAACTAAAGACTATCCCACTTTGTACCGTTACTTTGTGGAAGTGTGGATTTATCTGGGACTGGCTTGGCTGTCTCTGTTCTTCAACTGGAAAGTGCGGATGGTGATAGAGGCCCACAAGGCTTTGAAGAAACGCCGCAAGCTACGAAAACTATCTCTCGACGAGCTCCGGCACTACAAAGAGTCACACAAAGCTTCTCTCCGTTTGCCACCCACTCCTAATGATGTCAACATCTTCAGTTTCTTGTCCAAAAAACAGGAAGGGTACAATGATTTGATCAAGCAGATCGGCAATAAAAAAGATGGTAGAGCTAGCAGCACCAGCGCCATCACCATCAAAAAACCCAAAGACATGGGTCGCTCCCAGAGTTGTAACGATGCCCCTATGTATAATGGTCACACAATCCTCAGTCTGGATCGGTCGCCGCGACAGAAGAGACGCTACAGTTTTAGTGATCGCGTCACTGTGGCATTTTCAAAGTCAAAGAACTACCTCCTGGGCTCAGACAGTGGGTTGCTTCTAACAGAGGATCAAGTGGAGGCTGAACAAGAGGTTAACCAGGACCAAATGTACGAGAATCAGCTGGACAAAGATGTCGACCTAGAGAATGGAGGAGTGGGAGACGGTGGTCGTAGGACATGGGACTCTAAAGAATACCACCCCCTCACCTTCCAAAATGCCAACATCACGTTTATTGATGAGGAGAACTTTCTCAGTAATAACCTGGAGGAGGAGGAGGAAGAGGACAATGATGACGATTCCAAAGCAAAGCTGTCTATTACTACATGTGACGAAAACATTGAAACAAACTCCAAGGACGAGGAGCAGGGATCTGAATCTGAAGAGTCTGTGTTCACTAGTGACTGTTCAGAACACAGCCACTCCTATGAGAAACTGGTAGAGGAATATGCGAAGGAAGACAACACAGACTCTTGAACTAAAGCGAAGAGTTGAGTAAAATTGACACATCTTCTAAACTGCCTTATGTCAGCTGGGTTGGTGTTAAAGTATATGTATTTCAATGTTTAGAAGGATATTAGAAGTTTCATTGCACTTTTGGAGTCTGATAATGAAAGACTGCAAAGCCAAAAATCAAATTTCAAATGAATGTTCGCTGCATATTTTTTGATTTTTCTAGATTTCCTGTGAACTCTTGAACACATAATGTCCATCATTTTGATGAATATGGACTACCAGGCATAACATGCAACCAAATGAGTATTTAAGATCTGCTCTATTTATGTCTTTTTTACAGTTTAAGAAACTCAATGCCACACTTAGTATGCAATATATCTAAACTAAGAACGTTTGTTTTCCTCAAGTGTGTTTTCTACTCATAGGCTAATAAGAACTCTGGCAGTGATTGATTCATCCATAGTTCCTACCTGCATATTCACCATATTGGTGATTTATATCATATTTATTAAAATGAAGGACGCAGTAGCTTTTATTCAATGCTACATGGGTTTATGTCATTACCATTGCACAATTCCAGTAAGGACAATTTCAAAGTCCATTCTTGTGTCTTTAAAACCTGAGCCAAACCTTTGTCCTTAAAGAAACTGAAGAGCGTCTGTCTTATATTTCATTAGACACGTTTTTGAAGACCTTGATGAATTGTTGTGTCTGAGATTGCTTGCAGGTTGTTTAGACTTTAAGCAATTGAATTGTGACTGCTTTTAAGGTCATCAGTGAAACACAAGCAATATCTGGGAGTCGCCGAACTCATTGGAAAATAAACATAACAAGAAGAATCGTTAATGTTCTGAACAGAGAGGCATATATGAAAAAATATTAATATCTTATCCCAGAGGCAAATGAGATTTGTATTGTTTTATATGCCTTTGTTTCTGGCTGTTGACTGCTGTAAAATCTGCTTTGCAAATGAGCCTCCCCCGTGCCTTAGACGGTGGTTTTGTGAATACTTAATAGTGGAGTTTTGCTGCTTATAGCTCATCAAGTGCTGTTCTCTGACTTAAGGGTTCTGTTCCAGTGCAGTGTATGATGTGAACCTTCACAGCAACAATATTCTCACTTTCTGTCTCTTTGTATTTGCCATGTAAACATTGGCTGGAAGCCCGTCAGTAGCAACAAACAGTGCTCTGCTCTGAACATGGCCTTGTTACTTGTATTTGCCTTTGGGGGCTTGCACTTGCACAAATGACTGAAGTACCGCTTCTGTCAGCCAACCAAGGTTAACCTGTAACAGGCCAATACTCTCATGAGGCATGATTCAGTCATGAGACAAAGGCGGCAGCACTGGTGCTCTCAAATTTTGTGTAGTGTTTCCCCCCTTTTTCAAGTGCGTACGAATTGTAAACTGTAGGGACCATAATATTATGTCCATTGCTTTTCATTTTCACTGTTAATAACCCTGCCCACCCACTGCCTATTGCACATGAGTTGCACATTAAAAACTTGAAACAGTGTTATTTTGCATTGTAAGATGGCAGTGGCTGCAGTGTTTCATGCTAAACATGTCTCTTCAATTAAAGATGGAGGAAGTGATTATAACTATTTTGACTCATGAGTCAATATCCTGACTCTGTAAACAGAAGTATTAAAAAAAACAAAGTGGCCTAGATTCACACAACAGTCAACAGGTGTGGGTGTTCATGCTTGTGCACAGGATGGGGGTTTCTTTAAATTGGGGGCACAACTTCCGAATGAGCACTGATGGGAGGGGTCTCTATTTGGCTGATTACTTTACGTCTCTCTTAAGAATCACTTCCTCCATTTTTAAATGTTCAGTGTACTATTTTTTCTGGGATCTATTTCCAGAAACTGAACGTAATCTTCATTGTTTGTTTCATTACCTGAAAGTATGAGTCACTGTTTTTTCCTTCCTTTACAATGAGTCGTTTTTATCGACTGTGGAAGTGGGTACTGTTTGCTGTGTCCACACTAGATGCCTCTAATTATCACACTGAACCTTTAGGACATATTCAGTCAAATTGAGTGGTATACTGTACATTTAGCCTAATATTTGCAGTTTTTTGTCTAGACTACATCATCTTTAGTCCTGAAAAGTAACATACACTAACAGGTAACTAATTCTACTGCAGACACCAGTGTCTGGCAGTGACTCATTAGATGACATTAGTAACCCTTACATTTTTAGCGATTGCTTCTGTCCATTTTGTATTTCCCTGCAGAGCCCACCACTTCTGTTATAAGCTGTATGTGTGAGTGCAGAATGGTTATGCAGCCCTGGTACTCGTCAGAACTGAATTTCACATGTTTCTAGATAAACTAAGCAGGTTATTTTGGTTTAACCCAGTGTCCTACTCTTTCCTTTTTAATGTTGCTCCATTTATGTAAAAACTCCATAATAGTTGTGTAATGTTTTTTTTTTTTTTTTTTTTATATGAGTATGTAATTAAATTATTCATGTTTTTAAAAGTTGAATTGTATAGTTGTATATAGATTATGAACAAAACTGTATATTTCATTCAAAATAAACATTTAATAAAACTTTTGCTGAGTGTTTTTTGATCATTTTTTTTTTAGTTTTGCATTGTGTGTCCAAATGTCTGCCTCTAGTCTTGCTGTGGGAACAGATGACATCTTTGTTTACTATACACTCACATGTACAGACTGTCTGAATTGGACTTTCTTGTCTGTTTAGGGTTGCAGCTGTCACCTTTAAATTAAATGAAAGTGAAAAGACATGTGGTCCTTATTTATGGTAGAGATTTTTTTTTTTTTTTCCGTAGTAAAATGCTGAGACTCATGATATATACATTAAGAATACACTGAGACCACTATGAAGTGTTCTTAGCCCATTAATGTGGTGCATACGCATCAGTTGCTGTTGTGGACATTCATGCAAACTGTATCTTCATTCTGTGTCAACACATTCATATGTAAAATTTCTTCAGCACTGACTTCTTATCATTGATAACTGGTGTTGCCTATGTACACAACCTTGAAGGTCACACCGACAGACAAGTGAACTGCACTAGAAAAACAAAATAGCATATAAAACTATTTCATCCTGCACACAAACAGGATGAATTCCTGCACATTATTTATGCTTGTTTGAACGTGACCTCAGCAGTTTATGTTAGACTATCAGTTAGTGATTGGAATGTGGGTACATTTTAATAAGCGTGGAGCCAATGGAGGCAGGCTGTTGACATTTCCTGATCTGCTAAAAAGACATAAGATTAGTGTGCACATAACGGACGGTTACTGTTGGCACAGGATACAAATGAATAGCATTGGCTACATGGATTCAGCAGAATAACCTTCCTAGGTTTCATCCGGGGTGAAAAATTCACTTTGGAGACTTGTCTACATGAAATTTGTAGCTGAACCGCAATCAGCAAAAATTAGGATTAATTATATTACTCGGTAAAATACCTTTATGTCATTAATTGAGTGATTAACTCTGTGTGTGTTAGCTTTGCATTAATGTCTTTTTTTCTTTTACATACACAGACAAGGCTGGGATTGGGGAGGGAGGTTACAGAGCTTACATTCATACAATTTGTTACACAAAAAAGTACAGGACCATCAAATTAATCTATCGTTTTTTAAAGCAAACAAGATCTGACAGTGGCCCAGAGCGCTGATGTTTTAAATTCATTGGGAGAGTCCAAAAAAAGTGAGGCCTGTTCCACAGAAAGGAGGTCCAGAAAGTCCCTGTACCAACTGTCTACACTAAAACAGTTGTGTTTGCATTCCGTCCAGTTCATTATTATAATGCACTTTGCTGATAAAAATCCCAGTAACAGTATTTTTTCCATTATATTTGATTTTACATTTTGGCTTCTTATTCCCAGTATTCCATTGGTCATGCTGATATCTGCACATCAAACAGAAAAGATACTTTTTCAACAACAGCACTGCAAAATAACTTCACAGCTGGGCATTACTACAGCATATGCATTAGTGTGCCTTCTGCCCCACAACCATGCCAGCTTTGCATTAATGTTTAAGGACATTCTGTCCCTTTGATCCAACTACTCAGACCGGTGGTTTGTTCACTTCACATATAACATACACAAATAAATGTTATATATAAATATTGTCTATGAATTATTTCATAGCCTTTAGAACCTCAGGAGAAAATTTTTAAAGAAAACATATTTCTTCACATCCTCACTCTTTGTGTTTTACTAAAGTGGGCGGTGTCAGGGAAGCTTCACCCCTACCACAGTTCACTGCCCAAGCCTTAGTGGATGATGGTTTCTGGAGCAAACTAAAGAAAATGGCCTGCTTTGAAAATGTGCTGAGGCTCATGGAAAACGGAAAGTCTCCTGTTACTGTGGGATTCCACACGCAACATAAATCAACCCACATCTAGGCCTTCAATCGTCCTACTCCAAAGTTCAACCCAGGATGTACGGATTAGCACGAAGGAAACAATTTCACTGAAAATGTGGAAATATGATTTATCCAATTCATGTGAAAACTAATGAAACTGGATCATGGCAAACAACCCACTTGGCATCTTGCTTTTAAATGACGATGACACATTTATAAAATCTCACAGCGATAACAAAAGTGTGTTTCAAGTAACATATAAACAGACTGTAACTGTAAAGAGTCGGTCAAGTGAAGTAAAAATCACAACTGCGCTGCATTGTGACCTTTGAAACCTTTTAAATCATAAAATGCCAGGTATGTAAGGAACATTTGAAATTATGCTTGTCCTGCAAAGATAATTTTCCATAACACGCAGGATAATCAAGGTCAAGAGAAAAGAGGACATGTGAGTTTATGTGAATGCCCTCATTTTCAAAAGACTTACCATTTGATGGATGCCTCTGGACAGCGCAAATGGACTTGCATTGTAGTCAAATAAAAAGAAAGTAATGATTCTAAGTGAGAGTTCTGCTTGAAATGATGAGTACATCAAATATTGTTTTCAATAAAGTTGGAATAAAATATTTTTACTTCTTGTCTTTGTGGAAATGTGATATATTGTGGGTGAATAAAGTACAACTGGGACTCAGTAGGTAATCATTACACCTGGTCAAAGGTAAATGTCTATAAATAGGAATAAAAGAAGAATGTGTCTGAAAACACAATTATTCCAACTTTATGGGCAACAGACACTGTATTTACTTATGTCCTGTTTGTTTGTGTTCTGGCTGATTTTTGTAGTACTCACATTAACCCATAAAGACCTAGTGCTACTTCTGTGGCAGTTCCCAAATGAATTTTTCTCTATTCTTTCTGAAGTGATTTAACATCCTTTATTATAATATTATCTCCTGTATTTTGCATTTTTTAATAAAAATTAGGTATTTTCCTATATTTAATTCACTGATCATATACATGTTCATAAAACCTCAGAGTAAAGTTGAGGGTTATTGTTTCAGAAACATAGAAAACTGAAGAAAAGGTGACTTTTTGACAACAAATATATCAATAACTGAAGGTAAAACCAAGTGTTATCATCCACTGTCATTGATCCAACTCCATGAGTTTTACTGGGGAATCAATGTTGTAGAAGATGACGGTGTTTCCACGGTAACTATGGTGCCTCTGAACATCCAAATGGTTCATATCTGATAACCATAAAAAGATGAAAAACTGCATTTTACACCAATTATTTACATGGATTGATAGGATTAATGGTTCAGAAGTTGTTAGACATTTTAGATCAGTTGATGATTTTGTCTGACAGTGAATGTTTTGGGTTAAAGAAAGGATTTTAAATTCTTATTTTCTCATTGTCTGGTGGACATACACTGACATCATTTTATAAAATCTACCTGTTTCCTCATATGTAGTGAACGACAGTCATCTATACTGCTCTCTCAGCTTGATCACTTATGAAAAAGAGAGTCAACGATGTTTTTACCTGATTTAATGAGAAAAGATAAGAGTAAAAGATCAGGAAGTTTTCACTGAACTGAAAATCAATGTGAAAAACTGCACAAAAAACTAATTAAATGTTGGAAAACATCAGAGTATGTTTTAGAAGACACACATATTATTATTAAATGCCTAGACACATTCCTTACAGTGCTCAGAAAAATGATTTTGTTTAAAACAGTCAAGGCGTGACTGTCTGACTTCTGGATCTGCTTACCCTTTCATGTCTTTTATACGGTTGTGCAGTGCTTGGCTTCATATGCTGCAGACTTCAACGGTCACATCTTGACATGTATTTCTGTTAGAGGCATATTTAAGTGTCATGCCTTAGCTATTCATTTATGCAGAGCATCATTTAGTTTCATAGTAAATCAGGCCTGACAGCAACTTTAATTACAGGCAACTACAACATTTACATGTGAGGATGCAACAAGATTATCATTTGCACTAGATTTAACCGATAAAGACCCAGTAGTACTTTTGTGGCAGTTCTCAAATTATTTTTTCTCTATATTTAACCTTTAGTTAGTGATTTTCACCATTTATGGTAGAGTGCTTCTATGAAACTGCTCCCTAAAACAGGACATGGGGGCTAAAAATTCAAACCAGATGTAGACTAATGTTATGAAGCAAGTTTGGAAGCACTTTTGGTCTGTTTTAAAAATAAATATTTTCTGAGATAAAGACAAACTATTTTTCAGATAAAACACATTTTTATATATTTATTTTTTAATACAAAAATCTACATGTAACATGGTAAAAAGGACACGAAAATTATGCGCTACTTGTTTTTTTTTTTGTTTTTTTTTTTTGCAGATCTTTGTATTCTCTCACAGGTACATTTTGGGAATCAAACTAATTATGCAAGGCAGAGTGTTTCACAAAAATGACCTCTGTTGCAAAATCATTGATGATTTATATGTGTTTAAATGGGCAGATTCTGCATGTAACAGAAGTGGACATGATGGGTTACACACGAAACCTGGAATGAGACTGAGATTCATAAAAAACCCATGTCTGGATTAGAAAAACCACTAGGATCCTCAAATTTAACACAGTGTCTTCATTCATAGCGGTATATAAGACCATTTCAAACTATGTTTTCCAGATCAAATGCACTGACACCTAGGTAGCTTTTCCAGTCCCAATTTTTGGTCTGATTTTTGGCCCTAATATTTGATTAAAGATTCATTAATTTTGGGAAGGCTCAGAGCAAGAGAAAAAATTTTTTTTTTTTTGCATTTATCTGAAGTCATCATTAGGGACATCCTGGGGGGGGAATATGCCTAAATTTTTCTTTTATGATTGGGTCTAAAAAAGCTGGCAAAGTGCCAGGTACCAAAATGAACCCAGTTTCATAGAAGCACCCATATATTATCTTCTTAAGTTTGAGTTTTTTTCAGTGTAAATCATGTATTGTCCTAAATTTAATTCACTGATCATGTAGATGTTCATAAAAGTTCACAGTAAACGCAAAGGTTATTATATCAGAACAGAGAAAACTGAAGAAAAAGTGCCTTTTTCAGTAAGATATATCACTAACTGAACATAAACCAAGTGTCTCCATCCACTGTCATTGATCCAACTCCATGGGTTTTACTGGTGAAGCAGTGTTGTAGAAGATGACAATGTTTCCTCGTTCACATCATATCTGATGACCATGAAGAGACAACAAACTGTATTTTACACCAGTTATTTCCATGTATTGATAGAATTAGTAGATCAACGGGTATTAAACATTTTAAATGAGTAATGTTTGGGTCTTTATGGGTTAAAATAAAGTGGAGCTACAGCAATGCAGATCCCATAATGTGATGACCTGTGTAAATTGTGTTGGAACACATAGTATAATCTTACAAGTTACACAGCAATTTGATGAGAATTTTTTGAAACATTTTACTTTCATAATGTGATTGTCGTACAACGTACACCTTGTCCTTTCAGAAGTTTAACACAACAGGCCTAATATTGAACTCTCCCTGACTGAATGGGCATGCGTCTTTAGAAAAGTGAGATTATGCAAGGAGACATGAAACCGGCCTCAGTCTTTCACACTGCAGTACTTCCTTCAAAGTTTGTGTTTCCCAGATGTAGAGTGTACTTGTGAAGAGATTAAGGCGAGGCAGTGCTGGAGTTTGGCTGCCTGGCAAACACACTTGAAGTCATAACATACGGCAACCAGACTGTGGTGATATGTTGTGTCTCCTGTATCATCAAGAACAAATTCTCCATTTAATGTAGCCTGTGAAGCCTGCAGTGGCCATAACTTGTATAAAATCTAATTCTGACACATTATTATGGACATAAATCTTTTCATAAAATGTGGAATAAAAAACATCAAAATGAAACTAATCTTACAGTGGTAAGAATAAATCAATGCCAATGTCTCTTTGTGAATCAACAACACGTCCATCCTGGATCAGAGTGATGCCAGCTCACTTCCTTGTCAACAAAGGAAGAGGGGGAACCAGATGGGGAGTTGTTTCTGTGCCCTGTAAAACAGTGGACGTAACAACCGCTTAATAATCAGTGGTTCAGGACAGGGAAATTGTGACTGAGACGGCCCAAGGACCTCTCTGACACCCAATTGTTTCCTGAGTTTCTGTGTCCGGCCTTCCGGGCCGGAAACTTTTGGGCACCCTCCAGAGATGAGTTTGTGTGTGTTTACTGTAAGTTCATGTGTGTGTGCTTGAGATGTGAGAGCGAGGTGGGATTGTTAGTAAAGACGCAGGAAATGTGTTGGCAAAATGCCTGTTTCTTTTTAAAGAGCACACAGGAAAAGATGGGAGAGAAAGACAGCAGGCAGCCTTGAACAATACCATGAACAGCTGGTCATGCTGACTACACCCATGTTTACAGAGAAGAGAGTAGTAATCCTGACCTTTGACCTTACAATGATTTTAACTAATGTGAGGTGAAAAAGTCAGAGAATCCAAAACTCCTCTGGAAAAAGGTAATAGTTTGTTAGGAGCACTGTAGTGGACTTGTGGAAGTCTGGTCTCACTGGGTAACTTTCTGCCATAAATATACACAAAATTAAATCTTTGTGGGAATGTAGCGTATCCTCAACTACACAGTATCACACAACTTTCTTTTAGCTTCACTACTACAGAGTCTGTAACCCTGATTTCTTTTCTTGGTTGGTAGCATTCAGTGTAAAGCACAAACATTATTCTCCACTCTAAGCAGGACGTGTTACTCCAACAGTGTCACACTTCCATTTTTCCCACACAACACAACAGCAGGTAGGAACAGAGTTACTCTCAGACAAAGGGGTTGTAATTTAATTACTTAAATATTGTAAGCAACAAAGATTACAGTCACAAAACATTCTGGAGAAACTCTTTTAAGTTTCAAAAAGTAGGATTCAATGATCTAGTCCATGTAACAAGTTTGTATTTACAGGCTATTATAATGTACAGCCTGTTTATGTAAAAAAAATAATAATAATAAAAAAAAAGTGCATGATATAATTGCTCGGTTAAATAAAAGTTGATTTGATTGTAAAAACTAACATCATTGAGTCAGCTTAATCTAGATACATAGAAATAAATAAATAAATATCTTTGACATCTGTAATATACATAAAGGGATTAACAGAACTCTGTAGCTACAAAATAACATGACAATATTTTGGAAGGATGTGAAAAGCAACAGCAGACTGCCTTCTAGTGGTCATATTGTAGCAATACAACTTTAAAAATTCCATTAAATATATATTATACATTTCAGAATATAAGTATTAAATATAGATACTGAGGGTAAAAAAAAAAAAAATGTGTTTTCATGTGTTATTTATTATTTTTAAACAAACACAACTCAACTTATTATTGTTTTGTGAAAGTAAAGTCACCTTTCCCCCGGAAGCGGACCAGTGTTATTATGCTAACGATGTGTCATCAGCACTCCCGAGGGCTGCAAATATTGGAAAATATAACAATACGAGCCCTGTGTTAGCAGCTATTTAGGAGGCAGTTGGATGCAAACAACAAACATTGGTTTTGTGAATTAGCTGTCATAAGGTGAACGCGAAAGAAAGACTTGCAAAGCGACTCAAACTGCTAAGCTACGTTCGTCTTCAACGACTGGACTGTTAACGTTAGCAGGAAAGCTAACTGGACTGAATCTGTTGCCTCGGTCCTGACGGGACGGGAGAGATATGTCCTGCAGCTTATTGGAGTTTTGTCGGCTCCAAGAGCTCAAAACAGTCAGGGACTATTTGTTCAAGAGCCAGAAAACCAAAGAACCTTCCGAGGAGAAGGATCAAACAGGTACCAAGATTCATAAGTGGGGACCATGCTAACCTGTGCCACATATCTAAAACAACACATAATGTCTCATATTTCATCTGATACTAACAACTACCTTATGTGTGTTTTCAGATGTGTCCTTTTAAGTCTGATACACGTTTGCATATCTAGATTTGAAGCACTTCTAATACATATCTGCATATCCAGATATATATCAAAGTAACTGCCTTGTCCTATATTTAAATCCATTTGGCGATAGGAGTATTTAAATGTTGGATAAAATGCTAATGCTTTTTAGAGTAAATAATGGATAAAGCCTGGGCTGGGCTCTGAAATACCCATAAATAAAGAGGGGAGAAGGACAAATCTTCCTGCCCTTTGTGTCATGAGTCATCACTCATCAGGTACCTGAACGCATCACTGCAGGATGCTGAACACATGCATTTGCAATATACTTTGTTCTTTTCTGTTAGTGTATTGTGTAACACCATCTGTATTGAATATTGATCTGTATTTTGTTGTATTTGTTACCTGCTGTGGTACCTACCTGCCTGGTTCTAAAATTTTGCTTTGTCATTTAGACTCATTTATCTTTACACAGTGTGTATTCTTATATTCTTACTGATCTATGTAAGTGTACCACATATGGTATGGTATGCATCATCACCAAAGTCTTTTCATGCAGCGCAACCGATCTACACTGCACCAAATGCATTATAAATGTCCCTGGCAGTGGGTTTGCTTCCTGGATGTTGCGACTTGTTCTTTATCTCCCTGTAGTGCAGCCTTATCACTCTCTCCTGTTTTTGGTGCTGTGTTTTAAAAACTAAGCTAGGGAAGATTGCCGAAATTATTTCTGTATAAGCAGCTTTATCAGCATGACTCCCTTAAGCAAAACCAATTTAATTTGTGTTTTTGTCTTTTGCTCACCCTCTCCCTGACAGAAAATGAGCTATCTTGGGACACCTCTGACTGGGAGGCAGCATGGGATACTGGAGAAAACAAAGAGGAGGAGGCCAAACCTGCTGCAAAAGTCAGTCATTTTTTGTTTTTTTTTTTTGTATTTTCGTATTGTAGTTTTTTTGTCCTGCAAAACTTGCACAGTTTTACAAAGACAATGAAACAAACTTTGCAAAATCAGCCAAGTTTGCCACAATGACACAATTTTTAACCAAATGTGTCAAATGATACCATCTGTTTAGGCTGCAAACAGTTGAACTGATGACAGAGTTTGTAAAATGTCAGAAAAAGCTTACTGTTACTCTTACCTTCACATTTTAAAGGGAAGTGAGATGTTGAAAATGTGCAGAATATCTAGTGAGAGACAAAGTGTAACTCTAGAAAATGGACATTGGAAGAAATATCCCTAGTAAAATTCAATAGCTACAAACAAAGTCTTTGCACATACAAATTGAAAATAAAGTCGTAGTGAATTTTCATTATTTCTGTGCATGTTTAGGAGGAGAGTGTTGGGCAAAGTGGACCCAGCTGGATGCAGGACTGTGTGGTGTCCATGTCGCCCTGCTCTGATTTGTTAGTGGTGGCTCGAGAACACAAGGCTGTCTTTCTCTCAGGTCAGATACTCAAATGCAACACTCATTTCAAAGTACATGATGCAGGTGGTGCTTTTTACATCCAGATTGAAAAATGTATTGTTCTCAAGTCTTTTTCATGAAATGTTTTTAAAAACCCAAGATATTATCATCACCTGTATTTATATTTATTTGTTTATGCTTATTTTTTGCTTATTAATTAGCTGTCTTTTACTGTTTTGTTTTAATGCAGTAAATTCTGTTTAAATATGTTTAATAAATAAAACTGCCTTGACTTGCCTTACAGCTAAATGGCGAACAGATGACAGTGGCAAGGAGGAGATGACCTTGGCTGTGTCTTGGACTGGAACACTCAGTGCTGATGAAGGGTGAGAGACAAATATTATGAATTGAAAAAGAAATGAAAATGCAGAAAAAAGGATAAAAGAAGGGTTGATGGAAAAAAAAATTCACAAGCAAAAATGATAGTCACGTGTAAAAATACAGATGGTGTTGTAATGATACTGAGTTTCCTTGGAAAGCAAATCAGAATCTGATTTTTAAAAATAGTTGACATTGGGAGATTTGTCCAACAGTGAGGAAACAAAACATGAGAGCCCAGCGACATCACATTCTGCTTTGTGTGTTTTTTTTCCCGACAGAGAGTGTGTGAGCAGCTCCATCTGTATACCCTTGGCAAGCCAGAAGAGGTAAGTGGTACTTGTGCTCAAAGTGTTTGTGTGTACAAATGTCATATTTCTGAAGTGTAACTGTGTGTATTTATGTGTGAAGGAGCTCCACTGGTCGGCCTGACTGGACATGTGTAGTTGTGGGCTTTACTTCTGGATATGTTCGCTTCTACACAGAGGTACGTCAATCATCCACAGTACATAGTCTTTTTTGCATCTGCATATGTTTTTATTTATTATTATACAAGTAACAAAATAAAAAACAAAACAGATTCACACATCCAACTCCTTTTTTCAAATACTAAATGTAAGCAATGAATACAGTGTTGTATTTATTTTGTTCGGTGTTAGAATGGGGTTCTGCTCCTGGCCCAGCTGCTCCATGAGGACCCTGTATTAAGGCTCAAGTGTCGCACATATGAGATCCCTCGTCATCCTGGAGTAACAGAGCAGGTAATAAACACCCAGGAAACTGCTGTCAGAACAGTGTGTAGAAATGATCTCACTGTATAACTATTGATTTGTCCCTCCACAGCATGAGGAGCTGAGTATCCTCTACCCTGCGTCTCTGGTCACCATCGATGGCTTCAGCCTCTTTCAGTCTCTGCGCGCCTGCAGGAACCAAGTAGCAAGAGGTAGTCCAAACAGGGAAAAAGTGTATGAGCATTCAGTCATGATAGGGTGCATATGATAGAATGTGTATTACCATTGCAGTGTGTTAATGGGGTGTGTTTTCTTCACTTGCTGGCTGTGTGGATAGTGTATGCCACACCCCATTCAGGTACAAAGAAACACAGAATTTAGACACAGAAACAGTTGGTAACTGAGCTAGGCTTCTGTAGAGCATCTCATAGTCATTTCTGGTTAATCCCAACCAGACAGTTTAGTTTTAGTTACCAATTAGCTAAAAGCAAACCGTAGAGAGTGCAACATTGGTGCAAACATTTACCTGATCCCTGTTTCTTCCATGTGTCTGTTCAGCTGCAGCAGCAGGCAGTGATGTGATCCAGCCTCCTCCACTGGCCTATAAGAAGTGGGGTCTTCAGGACATGGACACTATTGTGGATCACAGCAGTGTGGGTGAGAGAGGAAAAGGGGCAAAAAGGGGGATATGCCAAGATAAGGGTGTCGGTCAGTGCCTGCTTTAAAACAGATACTGTACATAAACAGGCTGGTAAATGTTATTCTTTGGATTGCAGAAATAATTGAATTGTAATTGCAGTGTCAGCTAATGCAATTATGTAAAATCACATTTGTTTAGATCAGGGATCACCAACCCTGGTCCTCGAGATCTACTATCCTGCATATTTCAGATGTCTCCCTCTTCCAGCATACCTGACAGTCGTTATCAGGCTTCTGCAGAGCTTGATGATAGGCTTATCGTATCAGTCAGGTATGTTAGAAGAGGGATACATCTAAAACATGCAGAATAGTAGATCTCAAGGACCAGGGTTGGTGACCCCTGGTTTAGATGAGGGGACACTGAGCAGTACCATGTAAAACATATATGTCTTTGTATTTTTAATCATGTTTTGGGAAAAAAAAATGTACAAGTTAAAAAAATGAGTGATCACTGCATTTTCATGAATAACCAGTAGAGAATACAGCACACTGCCCATAATAGAACAGAACAGAGCTGCTAAACAAATTTTCATTGTTCCCGTGAAAGTGACAATAATATTCTATTCTATTCTATTCTATTCTATTCTATTCTATTCTATTCTATTCTATTCTATTCTATTCTATTCTTTTCTATTCTATTCTATTCTATTCTATTCTATTCTATTCTATTCTATTCTATTCTGCCCGTAATGCTCAGATTATGATGTTTTAAATCATGCAGGCAAACTTATTGACTAATTGCTTTATTCTGCTTTGATTGAAGTGTCTTCTAATGCAGATTTGCAGTTTTCACATAGTTTTCTAAATACAAGAAAGTAAAGCCTATCTACTGTTACAAAATCAGTTCAATCAAATGAATAATTCAATATGTTTTAGTTGTATAAAGAAGGCAAATTCTGCTATTTGATATAAAAACAAATTGACTTAGTTTCTTTTAATAACATTTTGTATTTACAGCCCTAATTTTGTTTATTGTCTTCCTGTCCTGTTTTTTTCTGCCCTTTTTTGTCAGGTATTATGACGCTGTGTGTATTTGACCAGATGAAGAATGCCTCTATTCTTGGAGGATACAACTCTTCAGTCAAAGGCAGCCCCCCAGCTATGGCCCAGTACGTCACTGTGGGAGGTGGACCGTTCACAGGCTTTTACTATGCAGTAGAGGTCAGTGTACATGAAACATGTTAATCATTACACATAAAATTGGCCGCTGCAAATATTTGAAATGACAGACAAAAAAGCATGTGCACGGAATAGATTTTTAGGACTAAACGTAGTGTCTCTGTTTGTTTTTAGGGAAGTTCCCAGCCTCTTCTGTCCCACGTGGCAATGGCTGTGGCCAGTAAACTCACCTCGGCTCTCTTCAATGCAGCAAGGTGTGCTAGTTTGTGTGTCTAAAGCCACACGTGCATGTGTGTATCCGCAAAAACCTCACCTCACACCCTGAAATTGAATGAAACCTTTCCCTAACAATGATGTTGAAGCTGTTATGACCAATTAGACAATGATACAAGGCTCAGTGGAGCTGTGATGGAGCAGGACATGAAGTACCACAAGTCAGTTTTAATATACACACTTCGCAGTTGAATGTAGGACAACAGGCTTCCACCTCAGTTTGTCCTGTCATCCTCCATAGAATGTACTTCCACTTGGTTTTAGGACTCTTATTTGTGCCACTGTCACTTTCCTCTTCTTATGATTTACTTTTTAACATAATTTTGCCTATCTTAATCTCGCTTGTCATCTTACTGGCTTCTGTTTTCATCGTTTTTCTTAGTGGATGGTTAGGTTGGAATAAACACAAGAATGAAGAGGAGGCTCCTCAGAAACACAGGCCCAAGGTGGAGCCTGCAACACCTTTGGCGATCAGGTACTGATAATGATTTCTGAACAAAAACAATCTCCTTTTGGGATTTATTGAACAGGGCACTATGAGAAGATGACTTGTTCATAGTGGAGGAGGTCAGTGATAAGTATAATTTAGAGGAAATTGTGTTTCTCTTCTAGATTTGGTCTCCCAGACTCTCGTCGCCACGGTGAATCCATCTGTCTTTCTCCTTGCAACACACTGGCAGGGGTGACAGATGACTTTGGAAGAGTTTCTCTGCTGGACCTGGCTAGAGGCATCGCTATTCGCATGTGGAAAGGTGAGGAGAAAGTAGTAAATGATGGCATATATAGGTTTTGTCTACACTTATGTGTGAATGTCAAGAACGCATACAAAAGTGTAGAATAGTGGTCGAAATGAAATGTGTAAATAATTCATGTGGTTGGAGAGAATGAAAAATAAACTGTGGATGATTTGACTTTAAACATTATTCTGAAAGTGTTACTTTAAAGATAAAGAATTTACATAAAGGATAATTGCAATGAGTAGTTGTTTGTTAAACATCCCCACCAAATTTTTTTTTTTACCTTCTAAACTTCTCACATAGTTTTATTTCAACAAATCACCTGATATATCAAAGGTTAGAGAAATAGACCAGAAACTAGGTACAGTTTTTGCACATCAGTACTTTGTTTTTTCTTCTGTCCCCTCCTGTAAATTAAGTGGTAACCCCTTAAATTTATCTGGTGCTTCTGTATATAAAAGTGGATCTAATCTGAACTTAAAGCTGACTTTACCTCCAGCAGGTACAACAGAAACATGCAATGACAGCATTAATGCTTCATTCTTAATAATACAATGATGTATCAGCTACAGGGACCAACAATGTAGTTTTATTTCAACACTTGAACTCCTTTTCATTGATAATGCAGACTTTTACTTAAGTATGTTTTTTTCATGCAGTACTTACTTGTACTGGGAGTGTTTTTAACATTTTAGTTAACTAAAGAATCTGAATACTTCTTTCGCTAATGACAGTAACTGTGAATTCATGTATCTCATCTCCAGGTTACCGAGATGCTCAGCTGGGTTGGCTGCAGGTTCCAGAAGAGCGAAGCATTCGGGAGTTCTCCCCTTCCGCTTCCCTCCCCAGACGTCATGCTCTCTTCCTGGTCATCTATGCCCCACGTAGAGGAATCCTAGAAGTGTGGGCAATGCAGCATGGGCCACGGGTTGGAGCCTTTAATGTGGGCAAACACTGCAGGTACTCACAGCGCACTCTCAAAGTGAAAAGAATAGACAAAACAGAGGAATTCAGAATTAAACAAACAATACTGTACACAGTCTCTGATTAAAGTGAATGCACTTCCAGGTTACTGTATGCTGGATACCGTCTAATGGGGGTCAACAGTGTGACCAGTCAGGGCTGGCAGCTCCACACCCAGCAGGTGTGTCTTCTGGATCCCACCACAGGAGCACTGAGGACTGTAAACGTCCCCTTCCACCTAGCCCTCAGGTTGGCACAAAGACATCAAAACATGCATGTTCCTTTAAAGACACTGCACATCAGCTGTACGCTGAACAGATTACTGAGAACTTATACATTCCTTTTTTTCTTTTGTTCAGACAAGGTATAGGTTTTTAGATGTTACCTGCTTGACAGTTTCGACTGTGACTCCAGTCTTCCTCAGAAGTGTCCTCTGACGTGCTGCTGACATGTCATTTATCAGCTGGTCGGCTCGATGGACCAATCAGAGCCCATTGAGCCGACCGCGACTGGAGTCACAGTCAAAACTGTCAAGCAGGCAACATCTAAAAAACTATACTTAGTCTGAACAAAAGAAAAAAAAGGAAAGTATAATTACATAAATAGAAGACGAAATGAGTGTCATTAGCCAGATTACTGAGCATTTCTTCTAAGACTGTTTGCAGTTATCATGTGGAAAATAAATAATGTTCTTTCTCATGAGACTTCCTAATAAAGTTTAATGAGCAGTTCTAGTTGGGTTTGTCTGCAGTTTAATCCATCATTCTGTGCATCTTCTAATTCAGTGACAAGAAGAGCGAACGAGCCAAAGACATGCATCTGTTGAGAAGACTGACGACTGTACTAAAGAGCAGAGAGGTCGAACCGGGTACGACATTCAAGATGATAGATAGATGTGAAGTATAAAAGGAAAAGGTTTTGTGTTTTATAACTCATTTTCTTTTTAGATGTTTTGGAAAGTGAAGCCAAAAGCGTACTGCTGGATATCAAACACCCTGCCATTAAAAAGCAGGTACTAAAGATCATTTCAGGTTATTTATATAAGCACCTAAATTAACTTATTTTTGCACTTTTTAAGTGAGATTTCTATGTGTACTCTGCATTTCCACTTAAGGCTTTGGAGTCACTGCTGTCCAATAAGAATGCTCCTGTTTCATGTCTTACTAATATTACATCGGCCTTATACGACACTCTGAAAGACCAAGGTAGAGTACCAGATCTTTACTCTTTACTTCATATTAAAGTCTTGATTTATTCCGTGGGCATATATTCACACTGCAAACTATTTGGTTCTTACCAAGATAAAAAAAAACAACTTAGATTTAGAAGTGTTAGATAATTTATCTTGTTTTAAGCGTTCATACAATCTTAATTCAAGAATCTTGTCAAGTGAAACTATCTTGCTGCATGGACAGATAATTTCACTTGTTTTTAGTACCTTTTTTCTCAGATTTCATGTTTTTATCTTGTTTTTAGACACCCCTTTTTTTGCAGCGCATATCTATACGTATCATTTTTTTCTTGTTCTGTCGACCTGTATTACAGATCCTGAGGAGGTGGACCCAGCATTACTCCAGCTCTGCTCTTCACAGCTGAAACTGCTGCAGCTCTACTCTGACATCCAGCAGCTACATTCTGCTGCAGACGCAGAGCCCAGCTCTGACCCTGTGAGAGGAGTAACACACACAAAGCTTACATTACTCATATTTATGTTTAATTTGTTAGATTATTGTTGTGTGGTTGTCACATTAAGCCTGTGACTGTGTTTCACCCTGTACTCTCTCAATATGCAGCTGGACTCTTTTGCGGGTATCGAGGATGAACTGTCCCGTGTGCTTCCCACCTTGAACCGCTACACTCAACTCAACTCCAGACCCAGTGTTTCTTTTGCTCAGGACTCACCTGACTCACCTTTAAGTGCACAGGCCTTTCTCTCACATATCGAGTGCACCCCTGAAGGGGAGCTGAAGGTGACCCGCAAGTCTGAGACTGAATGGACCCAGCTAGGTGGGCAATGAGAGGAGTATTTTAACTGGTTCATGGTCCGTGTGTGGTTACAACAATATTAGAAGTTTGATCTAGTCGCACAAATGTAAAATACTGTCTACGTTACTTCCAAATGTTCCAGACTTGTCTTTTAAGTTGTATACTTCTATTCTGAATTTAACATTGATGGTAGTCTTAAATATCACAGTAGCCACAGCAGCTGCATTATGGTGCTACAAAGATGTTCCATCTTTTATTAGCATTTCCTCATCTTTTTTGTTATCATATCATATGGTTCAGCCCTAGTAAGTTACAAAAGGGTTCATTTCTGTGTGTCCTTTGAAGGGAACTTCCTGTTCTGGGGTTGCCTGTGTGGAAAAAGTTCACTACATAAAGTTTGCGATACACTACAGCAGGCTGGCATCAGTCCACAGCAGCTGCTGGTAAGGAATAGAAGAACGTCTTACCTTCAAATCCAAATAGCTCATCCTCCTTTGTTTTAGATGTTAAATCTTGTACTTTTTCTCTTGTGCTGTCAGTCTCTTTTGCTGAGCATGTGGTTGCAAAGGGAGAAGGAGATACTACAGAGGCCAGAGGAGACGGTTCGAAACCTACACACATTACTTATGGCCCTTAGCAACATGAAAGGTGTTTACTCTTATCCAACGTGATGCCTATAATTTGAATGAATCATTAAAAAGGGTAGATATGTACACAAACACTTCCTTTCCTCTGTTATTCAGGTGCAGTTGAGGACTCTTGGGACCCCCAGTCTATTTCTCCCTGGTGGCAGCAGGTTCGCAATACATGCATCCAGTCCCACAATGCTGCAGCTGCTTTGTTGGCTGCCCTTGTCGCTCATTGTGCCGCTAAGGCTAGCATCACCAGCCGAGCTGACAGCAAGGTAGGAAAACCTTACTCAAGAAAGCACATGTACAGGAGTCAAAGGATCAAACACTGGTTAATTATTTGTTGATGTGTGTGACAGTTGCAGTCAGAGTGGGAGGCTGTGTCCCTGGATCTAGAGCAGTGGGCGGTGTGTGTTCGTCAGCTGGAGGATGTGCTGGTGCTGCAGACTCTACTACTCTTGCCTCCACCCCAGGGATCAGCTGGAGGAGCTACAGCACAGTGCTCAATCAAAATGCTGCTGGAGGGAGGCACAGGTTGGCTCTGAACAAAATACTCCCAGGAAAATTGAATACCACCTTCCTACTTTCATTAATGTGTTTGTGCACCTTTTGTTAATTTTCTTACTGCTCTGTCTGTCAATAAAGGTGGAGTTGCAGACAGTGTTTCCAAGTGGGTATTCAGGCACAACTTAGTCCCAGAGCGGCTCAAGGAAATTCTCCAGAAAAAAGAAGATAAGGATTCAGATGACAAAACAGAGCCAAGACAAGGAGGAACAGAAAAGGAGAAAGAGAAACAAGAGGACAATGACAAGATGGCAGGTCAGAACGAAAGAAAGGACAGGACAACAACAGATCAAAGTTCATCCTTTGAAATGTGTTTACCATGAACTGACGTACGCCATAAGCTGTCAGGGTTAAGCTTTAACAGTTAATTTTATTTCTGGTTAAGTTTAGTAAGATTTACAGTAGAAGTAAGTGAACAACTGAAAAACTGATCACAGTCCATTGTATTTTGTCCAAAGTCTTTATATCCTTAATCCATTATTTTTTCAGAAATGTTGATGGCAGTCCGCCAGCGCTTCCCAAACTCCCTTTCTCCTGACCTACTCTTCGCCCACTGCTGTTGGGAGTATGTGGTGCAGTGGAACAAAGACCCCGAGGTGCACATACACCCTGAAAAACAAGCAAACACATTTTATGATTTATGATAAATGTAGTTCTAAAGAGGGTACATATTGTTTTTTAGTGTAAATGTTTGGGGGGGACTCCTTTCTTTCTAAATTCTTATTTCTATAAATGACAATAATAGCTATGATGATGATAATTATGACTGCTTGCTGTTTCAACACTAGCTTTTCCAATGATGATGTTTCATTTAGCAACAGTAAAGTTAATGGTGTATGACCTTCAAAAACTGTAAAATATTGTAAACAGGGTTCCTACATAAGTATGGAAAAGTATGGAATTTGATTTTATGAATTTCCAGGTCTGGAAAAGTATGGAAAATGAAAACAAATATATGGAAAAATATTCATGTTTCCAAGACTGTTACCTCTGTTCTATTTTCTAAAACAAACTTCTGAATATCTAAAAAAAAGAAATGGATTGATCTGTTTTTTTAAGGCGCTTGCTAGTGCAGCTAAAATGTTTGTGCGAAATGTTTGTGCTACGCATCCCAAAAAACATTTGAGCAGATTGACAAGTTGAATGCCCAGCCTTCTACTCTTATCCTCCTCCAACCCATTTTAAGGCCCATCCAGGTATAGTCAAATTTCACTGCTGCTTCGACAGACAGGTGATGTCCATACACTGTTTGTGAGCGAGCTATTCAACATGTCTTGTATGATCACTGGCAGAACTCATAACGGTAGATGTAAATTTTCTGACGAGTTGCTCATAAATCCCAAATAGAAAGACTGGTTGACATGTTTTTTTACCAAGACATCTGGAAATTAAGGTCTAGAAAAAGTATGGAATTTTGAAATTTCAAATGTGTAGGAACCCTGTGTAAAGATGTGTGATAGATGTTTAATAAAATCTCCTTAAAATGGTAAATACATGTGTTTTTCCTCTCAGGAGGGCGGGTACTTGTGCTTGGCTGTGGAACATCTGAAGCAGGTCTCCAGTGCTCATATCCAACTAGGTGAGTGTCATTCTGACTCTTTTGTAGATGCTTCTTTTCTTCAAAAATGCTAGTGTCAAGACCATAAAATCTACAATAATCTTCAGGTTTTCTGTTGGTTGTGCTGTGCTTTTCTGCAGTTACACTTGTTTGTAACAGCTTGAATCTTCCTCAGGTATTTCTACAATGATGTGGAGTACTTTCATTGTCAAGCGTTTTTCTGCTGCTGCCTTCCTGATGGAAAAAGTATGTGACACACATACAGTATGTCTGTGTGTTTTTATTCTGGGAAAAGAAATGATTAACATGTGTACGCTTGTTTTTTGTAGGTGGGGAAAGCACCCAAAGATCGGTTATGTCGACGTGTAAGTACTGTAGTTTATCATGTTTATTTATTTGACTCTATCGTGTTTTTAGTAACTTACACGTAATTAGATTTGCTCTGCTTATGGTGGATGTCTGTTGATGTGTTCAGGATGTTGGGATGGGAGACAAGGCTGTAACGTCTTTCCTGGGCTGCTGTGTCCAGCTGCTGCAGATCCTCATGGAGGTGACTGGACTATTGGTTAACAATCAGTACCATATGTCTTTTTTAAATTACTACGTAAGTAAGGAGTCCACAACAAAGCATGGAGAATGGCCAGCGCCTCGCATAAATCCTGATTTAATTTTATTTATTTTACATTTTTAGACTTTTAAGCTCTTAAACATATGCATTATTAGATGTGTTGGCTTCATTAAGTCATAGTTGAAGGTCCGCTGTGATGTGTAATGCCATTAGAAATCTTGAAAAATAAATTCAGATGGGCACAAATTTTTGTTTTTGTAAATAAATCTTACAGTTGAGCTCAGACTGTATAGATTTGAAAGCCTTGAACGCTATAACACTACGCATTGCTTTATTGTTACTAATACTACTAGTGTCACTGGTATTAAACCACTAAACCGGTCCCAAGTTTCATTTGTCTTGCAAGCCTGCAGCATCAAAACATACTTGGTGTTTTTGATCCATCAGCTAGCTGCCTTACTTAGAATCTGCATGTGCTTTTTGAATGAATGTAACACATTCATGTTAACACATACTGTAAATATTTTCCCTTGTCATTTCTTCTTCTAATAATTGTGATGTAACAATATCTTTATTAATATAGCACCCATCAAAGTAAGTAAGCAAAACAAATGGAAGCACAAATGAAAGCACAGAAACAGAATAGAATAGAATAGAATGTCTCTATTGTCATTGTACAGGTACAACGAAATTGAAAGTGCAATTGTCTTTAGGCGCCATAAAAGTATAATGTATATAAAAGAGTATAAAAAAAAGAAAATATAAAAGAAAAACCCTGACGGCATAAATATCTAAAGAAGCAGCATAGAAAAGTGTCACAGGAAGTATAAAAGACACATAAAACATCATCATATACCCTTAGACAACATTCAGCATTTCCACACTTATATTAACTAGCGGCATTGTACCCGTGGTGCCATTGTACGATAGCGCCCTCCCGTGGTGCAACAGCAGCATTGCACCCGTACGCCCTCCCATGCTGCAACATCAGGACAAACATCCGGACACGTGTTGGACACGTGTCGGACATAGAACGTCCATTATAGTAGGATGTCCAGCAGTGTTCAGCGTGATTATGGCCCTGGGATAAAAACTGTTTTTTAGATGGTTTGTGCTGGTCTTTAGTATCCGGAAACATCTGCCAGAGGGTAAAAGTTCAAAAAGTGGGAAACCAGGGTGGAAAAGATAAATAAATAAATAAAATGATTAATATACAATGTGAAATAGATCATATGAATTAATTCTAAGATGTACACTCTATAAACTGAATGGTTTCCTTGCAGGCGGACTCTGCGGTGGAGGAAGTTACCCCTCCTGAAATCTCTGTGGACGAGGTGTGGTGTGGGGCAGAGGGTCCAGCCTCGATAGCTGAACTGGCCCTGGAGCAAAGAGGTGTGCACTACCCACTGGTCCAGCACCACTGTCTGCTGGCCTCCCTGCTGCACGCTGCTATGATGTTTAGCCTGAAGGTGAAGCCACTTAGTCTGTTTGACAGCAAGGTGAGCTGGAGAGTGGGAAGACACACACACTTGAAAACCAGCAATAATCTACAATACAGCCACCACAGTGTCAAACTAAATCTGGCTTGTTATTATGACACATTGCTTAATGGATGTAGACTGTTGTTTTCATAGGATTTGGATTTTAAGCTGTTTTGGGCATGTGTTTTAGGGTAAGAATGCGTTCTTCAGGGATCTGACGACCATCCAGCTGATGCCCAGTGGAGATATGGATCCAGGAGTGGTCGCTTTACGGCAAGAAGTAAGACATGGACTCACTTTGTGCAACTGACTGCAGCCGTCGAGCCACATTACACGAATCCTCACATCCCTTCAGTGTCTTCTCATAAAATACATAATTGATATCAAGATAGTGCTTCTCACTTCCAAGTCCCTACATGTCCTCACCCCTTCATATTCCACCTCAACTCTCAATTTTACTATGATCTCTCAAAAAATGCTCAAAACCCATATTTACCATACCATATTTCCCTGTAACTGAGCTATAGTAACTTTTATGTGTGTATTGCTTCATACGTGCACGTTATTCCGGTTTCTGTATCTATCACTTTTCCTTTTTCCTTTGACTTGTCACATCTCATCCTTGTGTCTCAGTTCCTCCTGCGGGTCCTGACCGGCTGGGTCCAGGCTATAGATACCCCTTCCAGCTCAACTTCTGGTTCTGGTTCCGTCCCTCTACCCTCCAATGGTCCTACAGCAGACTGGTGGCCCTCGTTGTGTCTGGACCTGGGCTCCCTGCTGCAGGTCAACCCTGACATCCTGCGCCGGCACCTCGTCTGTGAGCTCTACAACCAGGGTCTCGACCTCCGTGCCGAAGAAGTATGAGGAATAAGACAAGCTGCACATCACACCGGTGTTAAATGCCGTAGTTCCTCACCTGTGTCATGCGCTTCTGCGTCTCTTTCAGGTGATGTTAGAGGTGGAGGATAAGGACGTCCTGGGCTCTCAGCTGCTGGTGCTGACGGGTCAGAGACTGAGCTACTCCCTTCTCCACAGTCAGAGCCAGACCCAGCCCGCCATGGAGCTGCTGGCCCGTCTGCCTCCCACCCTCTGCACATGGCTCAAGGCGATGGTGAGTCACCAAACAGTCCTGAAGTCTCTCAGTTATTTAATGTAGTCATTTTGTACTAACTCACCTCATCCCTCCCCTGTCATATCATGGGATAGGGATGGGAAGTTCATGGGACCTTTAAAAAACCTACAGCTTGCACCCACTTCAGTTTTTTAAAGCTTGGCCCTAGGACCTCAGTGTTATTATCAATGTGTGTGTGTTAATCCATATCAGTTGCTTTTGTTTCATCAGATTGAGTTGAATTTTACCATGAAGTTTCAAGAAATTCTGAGTAAACTTTACATCAACCACTTATGTGAACACTTGTCATGAATATAAAAAAATAATAATAAATGTGTGATCAATTAGATTATTTTTTTTCTGGAGGGTTTTTAAATTATAAGTAATATTCAATCTGAAATAATTACTGTGATAATAATGATAAATACTACAAGGATCAAAATGTAGGTTTTTCTGCTTTCTATGGCCATCAGGTTTTTCCCTTCGGCCACAGGGTATTGTCATCAGTTGGTCATCTGTCCGTCTGTCTGTCCAAAAACTTTGGCATGCACTAATAATTCAGGCCACTGGGGGCAGTAGTGCACCTTATAAGTCACATTTAGGGTTTTCAAGTGCGCATGTTATGTTTTTTTTTATTTTTTTTATGCCAGGACAAACAACCTCTGGATAAAATAAAACTCTTAATACTGCACATAGTGTGTGCAGTGCACACTGTTACAATTTGTCACAAAAAAGCAAAAACTGGTGGTCTAATGGCTTCCAGAAGTATAGATTCTTTTCTGAGGAACTAAATTATTTATTAAGGTAACCTTTCCAAGATCCCATGAATTTAAAGTTGGGCTTCACATTTTTTCCATGAAAATCCATGACCTTAACTGTGAAATGTTGTGAAGTTTGTCTTGAGCTTTGCATGCAGTGATTCGTTTCAGCACAAATCGATTCTATTTACATTCCCACTATTTTCATCGCTTTATTACCCACCCATACTTATCGCAATAAGTTAATTATAATTTAATTAGGTTTTGGTTTTTTTACGTAAGTCACAAATGGAAACCGAAAGTGCTGGAAAAAGACAGAATTTGCACCTAATTTATTCAAATGTATATGGTTTGTTACAACCTGATTCTGTGTTTAACTTGATGTATTTTCTGTGTTGCAGGACCCCAGTGAGCTGCGATGCCCCCTCGTCCCCCTGACCCAGACCAGCAGGCTGGTCAGCCGTCTGATTGAAATCCTGCCAGAGAACCACGCCCAGTACAGCCTGGCTCTGCACCTCCTGGAGGCTGTGGAGGCCCTGACCACCGAGGACTGAGAGGAAAGGAAGGAAGTGGCGCTGGAGGCTGAGGCAAAACCACTTCCCCAATCAGGATTGTGTTTCTCATATCAAGTAAATGGGACATGGTCGAGCAAGTCAGAAACATTAAGTCTCCCTATTTTTGTCATTATTTTGTAAAAGGTTTGTTTGTTCTTCAGATCATATTTGTGTGTTAAATGTGTCCTCACAGCTTTAACATAGATGGCAGTAATACATCTAGTACCAGCCACAAGCTTGGACACACATTCCATGGTTTTTCATTGTTCAGTTTTTATATTTTAGATGAATACTGAAGATATCAACAGGTAAATGACACATGCTGTTTCATAATTGTTATCTTCAGGATTAATCAAAAATGTAGAGAAGAAAAAAATCTGGCTGGTACTGAGCGGATATATAGGATTTTAACAATTTTAACCCCTCATATTTTTGCGCATGTATCATAAGTTTGTTGAAGAGTATTGCTCTGTGGATATGTTCATGAGATGGTTATTAAGGAATGACTTTTTCTCCGTCACTCGTCATTTCTGCTCAGTCAGGTTTCCCACTGGTTTACTTTAAAATGAGCTGTCCTGAGTGCCATATGAGAGCTCTGTTTGACATTTCTCTTTTCTCTTCCCTGCTTGTGTAAAAGACTGATGTATCATAAGAAATATGGACCTTATTTTTTATTTATATATGCAGACAGTTCTGAACTAGCTGTGCCTGTACACCTCCAGTTCTGTAGTCCTACACACAGCTGCTCACATGGGGCTAATCCAATGCAGAATAAAGGGGTTTCTCAAAAGCTTACATGTTCATTTCCTGTTCTGTTGTTCTGCTGATACTCGAACCGTGCCCAGATGAAACTCTATTTATGTTTCAGACACTTGTCTTCCATATGCGTTACATTTTGAGTTACAAGGAACAGGGTTTGTTTGACACAAGCAGGCATTTCCAAGAACTCATCATGTAATCTTTGCTTACCTTTCATACAGTTTTAATGTTCCACTGTTGTCACATAGTGACATTGTAATGAACGCCTTTCCATACATTTAAACACTTAAAAAACAACCATCCCTTCTAGATTGAAATTTGATTAAATATTTTCAAATTCTCCAACTAAACGTATATTTCAAACCATTTTGTTCGTTCTGCATCAGGTAAATCAAATGTATAACCAGCGTGTCCATCCACAGTCGACCAGGGCTGATTTTACAGTTCGGTGACAGTCCACACCTGTTTTTGAGGACATTGTACGAGTGTTTTTAGATGAGGACCATCTGCTCTCTGACTTTGAACTCCTAAAGCAGAGCTGCAGGTTCTCTTCTTTGGCAGTAGCCAAAAGTGGACTGACTGTTTTCAGTGGTTTCCTATTCTGCCATAGAGTACAACTTCACCCAAAGCAAGCAGTCAGTATCTCCAGGTTGTCATGGTGACCAAGAGGCGACATGTCACTGAGACTGTGAAACGATAGTCTGGCAGCGTGGGCACAGGCAGTCTGTGGACTCTGCAGTGAAGCGGCGACACCGCGGGCATCGGGCAGCGGAGGTGGGGACCACTGCTATACTGTAGGCGCTGTCCTCCCGGATAACTCCACCTGATGGACACACATACACACTGAGGATACAGAGCTGTAGAGAACACACCTCTACTGGATCATCAGACTACAGCTGAATGTCCTCACCCTCCAGGTTGATGAGGAAGGTGCCGTGTTTCAGCAGGGCATCTGAGGGCAGGTCGCGGGGCAACTCACTGCATAGTTTGACCCGTGATGACATCATCAGCTCACATAGCTGAGAGGAGGTGGAGGTGGGCTCCTCCTGGAGAGACTGGACAGGACGAGGATATTAATGAACTTTTACACCATCCATTTAAAGAGAATGAAATATGTATAATGGGTAACAATTTATCTAAAATACCTAAATAAGTGAATACTTTCTATAGACATCGTACATGTTGCACTGGATTTACAGGATCTCATGTCTGCGATACCTCATCTATTAGGTCAGGTATCTACATGTAAACCTCTGCCTCTGAACCAAAAAACACATGTTTTTATAATTTTACAACTAGTACTATTCCTCTGAGTTAGAGGCTGATGATCAGATGCATTGTTTTGTTTTTTTTAAAGTATACTTGGCACCATTAAAAATGCACGGGTCAGAATAATATGTATATTTGTAGATATATTAAATTAATTGGTTTGGGGTTACATTCATATTAAAGAGGGAAGCATTGGTCATTAGAGAATGATTTGTGGAAAAATTGTGATCAACTTAACATGTTTGTTCAGTCACTGAATTCAGGTACTCAGAAACTAAAAGTGTCATCATTCAATATCAGGTGTGTCCACCTCTGGTTTTCAAACAAGCAGTGCAGCGACAATGCATGGAACTGACAAGTCTCATGATTCTGTCCTGAGGGATTTGAGCCTGTCTCATGTTCTCTGGCACTCAGACAACTGATTGTACTCTAATGACAGCGCAGATGGTGAGCGACTTCACCACGGCTCAGACCTGCTCATAACATACCTATGGCATGCTCTCTCTTTTGTACCATGAGTCGTGGCATTTTGAGCTGGCAAAAACATTTTGTCGTTTTCTTTGCTGCCGTTCTATAGGCTATTGACCACACCTAAAGTTACCAGTCAAGCGTGACTCTGTACAAGAGATTCGACTCAATGTCCGATATTAAGGGATTAGTCGAAACGCTGATGTCATGCGTGTCAGGAATAAAAAAAAATACTGCTGTTAACTGTGTTACTCATCTCATGAGCAACATATACCAAATAGGCACCTGAGCAAATCTTTTTCTGGAAATTACACCACGTTTGGACCTTGCGTTTTTAATGGTGCTAAGTATATTTTATTAAAAAATGTTCCTGTACAAAGAGAAATGAAATATACACCAGTTCATCTAAAACTGCACTTTACCTCCATGAGCTCAAACAGCAGTCCTGGTTCAATGGCAATAGTGAGATCATACTGAGCTGAGTTTTTGCCTGGGATGGACGATAAGAAGGAATCCCGGATGGCGCATGCCCCTTCCACAGCCTCCTCCAATCCCGGCCGCCGCCACACTGAACTGCTTTTAATCCAGCCGCTCCTGAACAACGTCTCCCCCTCTGCAGAAAAAAAAAAAAACACCAGTTCATGAAAGCACTTGTTAATGACTCAGCAAAAGAAGAAAGTGACGGGCATGTACCATCGTGGCCCGGCGCGTGCAGATAGACTTCTTCAGCTAGATGTGGCAGGATGGGAGCTATGGACCTGGTCACTCCATCTAGGATCTCCTCCAAGACGGTCTGACATGATCTCCTACCCAAAGAGTCCTCTGGGTCACAGTACAGCCTGATGGAGGGAGAGAAAAACATAAAAATGAGCCAAGTATCACTCCAGGAACCACAGAGGCATCACAGTACAGTAACAGTGGTGTTTGTGCTTTTTCCAGACTTCACCTGTCTTTGATGATGCTGAAGTAAAAGCTGGAGAGGTCTCTGCTGATGAAGGCCTGCAGGACACGGATAACCCGGCCTGGGTCAAATTCACTGTAGGCGTCGGTCACCTGCAGAGGAAATGCACACACACACAAACACACAAGGTAGTGGTTTACACACATGCTCACACTCCTTACACAACAGTAAATCCACCGTAAGTCACCAGGTTTCAGAAGATGTTGCCAAGTGACCATCTACTTTCAGAAAGTTATGTTATTAGTCCTTGTAAATACCAGAATTTCAGCTTCATATTTTCATTAGTTTTTGAGGTACTGGTGTGTGGCACTGATTTTACTCTAAAACCAAGTGATCCAGAAAAAAGATGCTGCACTAAAACTATTCATGATAAATGTAAGAAATAAGTAGTAGTATGTAATGTTTGTAAAAGATGATCCACCATTGCATATTTACCAAACTATTACTTGGTGAAAAAAAGTTTCATTAGTGCTTTAGACCAATGTTTGCTGCAGTGCACAATCAGATCTTTCACATTTTGGCATTTATCTTTCATGTTGTAGTAATATTGTGGTGACTAAGTATTTTCAACATTCCTTCATGGTTATATCCTGAAGATTATTGATGCCCCACTTAAATCAAGTGCAAGCAATAAACTTCCATCTGATATTGAAAACACTAAGATGGCATCTCTAAGCAAACTCCATTTATTATCGTATTAATCAATGAATCGTTAAAAAGTATTGACCTGTTGAACCTAGTATCTTTGTCTGTAACACTTGTTTTTACGGTAATATTGTAAAACAAGTAATGTCATTTTCTCAAAACCATCTTGAAGACTAATAAAGAATGTTGAAATTTTGTGTGGCATTTACTAGGATTAATGACTAGGCATTATGTGGAGTAAGTCATAGAATAATCTTCTGTCCTGCAATAACAACACAATATTTATCAAAAATAAATGCACTATTTTTATATAGACTTAGTTCATAGATATACATACTGTTAACATTGTTCATAGATATACATACTGTCACATACCGTTAATACTGTAAACTGCGTCTATATTCTGTCCAGTTTTTTTTATTTAATTTGTTTTATTTTTATTGACTATCATGTAACCTGTTTACTGTAACAGCTGTAATGGCAACTTATCTGATGTAAGCAGATGTTTTAACCCTATAATGCCAAACGTATCATATTTCATACACGAGTTTTGAAGTCCTCTACATGATCAGTGTGATATTTTTTTTTCTTGAAAAACCTGATGTATACAATTAGATACATGCAATACATGGATAATCCACCAGGGAGAGGAATTTGTTCTCTAGAGGCCTTTCCAGTGACACTACAAGATTGCCATTAATGAGGAAGAAGGCAGAACTTTGACAATTTTGAAAAGGAATTACCAATTTGTTACATATGTTTGTGTTATATTATGTTTTTCTTTGTTCAAAAATAAGAATATTTGAGCATCGAGACCCGATGTATCAAATATGATACAAAATTGAAACTCATACATGGAAATTGATATTTGAAAAACATTTTTTTTTGGTTGTTCAGAAGGACCAATAAAGGCTCCAGTTTCAAAGAACTGGAATTTTCTGTCAATGATTTAATGGTTTAGGCTTTAAAGGGTTAAGAAAGGGGCAGGTATTATAAGTTTTCTTCATCCTGCTACTTTCTAATTATTTAGATTGGAATGAATAAATGAATGAAAATGAATGAGTTTTAGTAATTTTATGTTCGCTCTACTCTTATTTCTGTAGTACTGGTGTTTTGTTAATACTGACTGGAGTAGCAATTCCATGGTACACACAATGTCAATAAAGGCTATTCTATTCTATTCTATTCTATTCAATTCAGCAGGGAGGACTCTGCTGATGAGTGTCATCTCACTGAACACACCTTGATGCTGAACTCGCGGAGCAGGTGCAACATGTACTGGTCGATGTAGTGCATCTCTTTTGGGTCCACGGCCTGAGAGCGTGGGTCGAAGCTGTGCACGTTGCCAAGCAGGAACTTTAGAGTCCTTCTGAGCTGAGGGAGAAACATGAGAGGACAGAGAGCTACAGCAACATGAGGGCAGTTAGGACAGTGGATTTACTTCTGTGCGTCGTAGTCCTACTTTGCTGATGCTGTCTCTGGCCGAGTTGAGTGCATTGGGCCCGATCTGAACCTCAGAGAACACATTGGACTCCGCCACCCACCAACGCAACACATCAGCCCCAAACGCTGGAGTACTGGGGTCCTGAGGAAAGACACAACAGAGGTAGAAGACCCAGAAAACCTAAGACATTTAAGAATCACAGAAGGACTTCAGTGGATTATGGTTTAGTGATACATACTTCAGACCCGTTAGAGCAGACATGAGGTTTAAACTTCAGATGAATAATGGATGATATAAAAGTAAAATGTATCAGAAATATAAGCATCATAGGTAACAATATTTAATATTTACAGATTGGGAGTTTTATAAAAGCCTGCACAATTATAAAAATGTGAACAATTAAAGTAAAACAGAGTAGCATAGACTGATAAGTACAACTACAGTAAAAGTTTTTAATAATTACCAAGGGTTCGAGTCCAGCAAAATAACATAAAACCTATTTTCTTGCTCATTTTAGTATCGTGGTAGCACTTCTAAATTCATTTCTCAATATTCTGTCAATGAAGGATGCAACAAAATGAAACTGGAAACCACCAGGAGAAATACATTTTGTGAAGTGACCCTTCAAATAAAGAAAATGTGGATTATAACGAAGGAACTCCAAGCCAATTCCTTTTAAAACTATTAACCCTTAGGAGTCTGTAATATAAATGTCCGTCACTGCCATACCTGTTTATAATCACTTTTTTTAGGCCCTTCATATAACCTCATACCCGATGTGTTTTGTATCAAAATGTGTACAACATCCTCAGCTATCAGTAGAATAAATCTGTACTGCAACACTATGTTGAGCCCTGAAACAGACAAATTCAAATTTGAAAAAAGTTAAATGTATGAAAACAGAACTTTACTATGTGTGAATGGAAATTTGGAGATTTCAGATTGATTTTGCAATTTGTTGTGTTCACAAAAGTAGTGTAACCTATGAAAAATAACTAGATAAGCTATGTCTAAATATAAAAAAAATAACAACATCTTTTTATGTGAAATAGTTTAAGTTTCCTTTTTTTCCCATAAAAAGCTCTAGTCACTGGAGGCTCAGAGAAAGGAGGAATGCTGCCTTCAGGGACTGGCCAGAGGCTCTGGAAACCTCAAAAGTCACTGCAGATAAAACAGACGTCTTCTACACAACACAACATGAACTGACAAAATATTTCAATGCATGTTTTTTTTTTTTTATGAAGATATTAATAGAAATATGCGATGTCTGATTTCAAGGGGTTAAAATGCCTTTATTGTCACACATGGTCGTATCTACTCAATCCTCCCCCTTTTTTCCCCACAACTCCAAGGGGAAAATTCCTATCAATGATGAGTATAAATATAGCTGCTTGCCCATTTGCTCAGTCTGACTTCCTGCCAAAGATCTGATGATGGATCAAAGCATAGTTCCAAAAGGTCTAACATGACCATGACCATGCTGTGACTATAAGGGTCTGTGAGATTGCCGTCAATGAGTCCGGGGGGTGGTCCTTTTCCCACAATTTTCTGGGAGAAAATTTTGATTTCTGGGACTACTTAAAGGGAAAAAACAAAAAAAAAAAACTTGTTATGACCTTACCTTCCCTCCATTAATGACTACATCAGGATCCACCACGTTGCCCAGAGATTTTGACATCTTCTCTCCCTTTTCACTGACTGCAAACCCATGGACCACCAGAGACCTACACACACACACAATACCAGTGTCTCATCAACTCATATAATAGGAACATTTATTTCTTTTCACTTGTAACCTTTTATCCAGATGCTCATCACTGAAAATGTGATTATCATTTTCCCCTCACAGTTAAGTTAGCCATCCTAAAGGGGCACAGGAGTGGGCTGTGGGTGGGATACTGACTTGTAAGGTGCCTTGTTCCTGACGGCCACACTAGTGAGCAGCGAAGACTGAAACCAGCCTCCGATCTGGTCCTTCCCCTCCACATATGCATCTGCCCTGGAGTCCGACTCTAAAAAGTTGAGCAGAGGAGGGAAATGAGATTCATACGCATTCAACATAAAAATGAAAGGTAAATGAAATGTGTGGTGTATGTGAGGACTTTATCCCAGAGGACAGAAAGGTCTGAAAACAACCAGAATGAGCAGCCGCCGTTAGTGGAACGTTATAACAGTACATTATACTGGGTTATATAGTAACACACTGAACGGCGAACACTTCTGAGTACATAATAGGGATGTTTTTTTTGGTTTTTTTTTAGGAATGGCATCACAGAGACAAGAGCTGAAACCAGTCCAGAGAGAAACCAGACAGCAAAGAGGTGCAGAGTTTGGGCCAGTCCTGGAAACAGAAACAGCTGCAGGATTTTTCAAAGCCAGTCTGTTTAAAACCATCATGCACGAGAGAAATAAAAAGGAGAAACGCATGCCATCTGAAAGAGTTCAACTATTTCCACCTTTGGTATTTCTCAGTTGAACTCGTGGACATACAGGTGGTTTTGGTTTGGACTTCCTAAACTGGATTACAAGGTAAGTGCAATATATCAAAAAAAAATTGAAAGGTGAAAGCACAGGAAGTACAAACAGGCTGGTTGGTGTAAAAAGCCTGACAAAGAAAGACACAGACGTAAGCGAACATGGCTGTGTTTGCCCCGAGGTGTTTGTTCGATAACCTGTGGTCAAAGGTTTGCGGAGCGAAGCAGGGAGCCAGCTGAGACGTGACTCTGGCTCCTCAGAGTCTCCTTCAGTCTCCTCTGGAAATGACACACAGACAATGGAAATATGGCGCTGTGCATCAGTCACATGAACCAACTGTAAACTGATGGAATGAGTCTGGAGGACAGCCACAGCACAAAAATACTAATGAACACATGTAACAGGAATTATACCTTCCATGTGTTAGTGGCTGAGCCAATAACAAGTTAAAGACACTTTTCAGATACTTTACATTTGAGTTATTAATGTGTCTGCATGGTTTGTTTCAGTCTGACAATATGCACAAAAAAACACAAACAAAACCAAAGTATAAGGTTAATGTGTGAAGACAGATGGCTGAGCTCAACTACAACAGTAATAAAATTACAGTCACGGAAAAAATTATTAGACCACCCCTTGTTTTCTTCAGTTTCTTGTTCATTTTAATGCCTGGTACAACAAAAGGTACATTTGTTTGGACAAATATAATGATAACGACAAAAATAGCTCATAAGAGTTTAATTTCAGAGCTGATATCTAGCCATTTTCCATGTTTTCTTGATAATAACCAAAATCACTTCAGTTCTTACATCAATAGCTATGGCATTGTACTGACAAAAACAGTGCTTTTAGGCATTCCATGTTTTCTTTTCTGTCTGTTTTAGTCACATGATACACACAGGAGTTAGTACTTGACTGCATAACCATTGTTTTGTTGACTTTTGATGGTCTAATAATTTTTTCTGCGACTGTTTTTCTAGTTCAATAGTGAATCTTGCCTCGTCAAAGTAGTGTTCCGGTTTTTTTCCACCTTTTTTTTTTTTTTTTTTTTTTTTTAGAATCCCCAGCAGGTCATCACTTTTCAACACTGACTCCCCCCCTGAAATTTCAGGTGAAAACTGCAGTTGGGTGAGAATTTACTGAAATCATATGGGGATATTTTGCCCATTTGCTGATTAGAAATGAGAATGTTAATCACAGCTTGAGGTCAAATAATCGAGCCAAATGTCAGACAGTATGGGTACCACATACCCTCCCCCGAAAACAAAATAAAAAATAAAAAACTAACCAGACAAGGTGTGGGTGAATGTTGGTATACCACATATTATTTTAAAATGCTTTAGACAGACTTTATTTAACATACTCAAATAGAAGCAGTGTCATAACCATCAGTTGCATGTTTCTAAGAAGTAAAACAATTCTCCTCCCACCCACTCCAAATAAAAAAAATTAAATTCTTTCAATGTCAACTATGCTTACCATCCTCACAAATCAATTTGATCTACCTATCTTGTTTTTATTCTGTAAACCCATGACAGCGGTTGATAAAAAAAATGTTACAGGCTGAAGTGAAGTAAACCAACACTTCAAGTGCTAACCTAGTAACATTATCCCATACAGACCCAAACATCCACTAGCGTCCAAAGTCTTCTACTGATCTAAACTGTTAAATACCTGTTGATCAACTAATCCTATTAATACATGTAAATAATTGGTGTAAAATACAGTTTAGCATCTTTTCATGATCATCAGATATGACCCATTTGGATGTTCAGAGGAGTTTCGTGGAGTTTTATAAATGAGAGTGAATGGAGATACTTGTTTTCTGTCCAGTTAATGATATGTTTTGTTGAAAAAGTCACTCAACATTAATCTGAGCTTTTATTTACATCTACATGATCAGTGAATTAAATACAACAAAAATACATGATTTTCACTGAAACAATGCAAAATACAGAAGATAATATTACAATAAATGGTGATAAATCACTTCAGAAAGGGTCAATTTTGAGGAAAAAAATCATATGAGAACTGCCACAAAAGTAGCACTGGGTCTGTATGGGTTAATTAACTACTGGTGTGTGTTTATGAAAAGCAAAGAAGAGCACAAAACACACACGAGTCTTGGTATACCAGCTAAAAAATGTGGCAACACTTGATATTGTTGGGTATAATAATTTACTGCAACCCACATAAATTAAGTCCTAATACATTAAGGACATGTGATATACTGCTCACTCTGAACTCAGTGTGATATGAGAGATGTGCTTTCAGTGTACCTTCTAGTACTGCAGCCCATGATGCTCCACTATCAAACCAGATGTCCAGCACATCCTCTCCACGAATGTAGTCTCCCACTGGACCCGCTTTACTCTGACACACACACATACAGGACATCACAATTACACCCTAAACAGGCTGAAAAAGCATACACATTTAGGAAATCTATCATTTTACATTAAGATTACACTGCTGATTGTTTTGTGTACGTGTCACTGGCACACATGCTGACCTTCTTGAGGACAGCAGCTGGCAGCAACGTCTCAATGGGAAGCTCCCACCAACAGTCACTGCCCTTTTCTTTGAAGAGCTGAGCTACATGGGAGACGGTGTGTCTGTAGAAGAAGAGACAGGAGGACGAGGGAGGTGATAAACGGGAGTGTACCACAACGTATCCTGACCAGCTGCGTCACAGTCTGGCATGTGAACTGCTCTGTCGCAGCAAGCTTTCTTAAGGACTCCTCCCACCCTCCTGCCCTCTGGAAGGCACTTCAGGAGCCTCTGGACTAAGACCAGCAGACTGAGGGACAGTCATCCCAGATACACACACTCCTTCTGGTTATGCCAGTGCATAACCAGAAGGAGTGTGTGCAGGCTGACTCAGGTCTGTCATCCACCTGAATAATATGTTCATAGTATTTAATTGTACAGTATGTTAATATCAACTCATCTGTATATTATGCCACTATCCACCTGTATCATATGCCCATAATCTGTGTATTATGTCTGTACCACTCAAATATATCCATTATTATGTTTATTAACATATTCATTGGACTTTCATACTGTATATTGTTGTGTTTATTCATCTGTGTATAATACTGAAAAAAATCTATCCCCAAAAAGTAGTGTCAGGCACGACAAACCCTGCCCCTCACACGTATTGTAGCTTATTTTGGCATCAATCCAGCTGATGTCATCATGCCTATGTGTGTGCTGATGTCAGCATAGACAAATTTCAACCATTATAAGTAAATGGGAGAAGAAAAAAGTGAAAAAATATTAACTTTGACCTATTTTTCCCACAATGTAATCACATCTATTCTGAGTCACTGGCAATCAATAAACTCAGTTTGGTATGAATTCAACCAATAGTTCTGCTGCTAAAGTGTTAACAAACAAACAAACAAACTGAACCAAAAACAATACCTTTTGAGGAGCGGGGTACAAATCTATCCTTTATACTTATTTACATACTGTCTACTGATTGCTCTTTTGGTTTGATGCTAAACTGCATTTCATTACCTTGTACTTGTACAAGTGTAATGTAATCTACATTTGTATGTAAACTTGTACAAATGTAGTGTAATCATGTATTTTTGTTGTACTTGTACAAGTGTAATGACAGTAAAGGTAAATGTAATGTAATGTAATCTAATCTAATGCACCATGACGTCTGTCTGTCAGCGTTGTGCATCTGCTTACTTGTTGATGAGAGCCTCTCCCGTCTCTCTGTGGTAGAAGACTGGGATCGGGACGCCCCAGCTTCTCTGTCTGGATATGCACCAGTATGTCCGTCTGTCCAGCATAGCCAACAGGCTGCTGCGGGCTGACTCAGGTAAAACACGCACCTTCTGCAGTGCCTCCTAGGAATGAAAGCATTGTTTAAAACTGGTTTGTTCCTTGTACACAATCACCAACAGATTTCATAATCCATCCCATCTTACCTTGGCCTTGTCTTTGAGTGATGCCGTGTTGATGAACCACTGTTTGCTGGGTCTGATGACGACGGGCTGCTTGGTCCTCCAGTCGTATGGGTAGCTGTGCACACACCGTTCCTCCTTCACCAGAGATCCACACTCCTTCAGCATGGAAATCACTGACACAGGCAGCCAAGTCACTTCACAAATACACACAACATTCAGACAAGAAAAGGCTTTTTCTGATGGTTTCTGGTTTCTTACCTCTATCGGTGCCTTCATTCATCACAGACAGATTGTGTAACTCAGGGCCTGCCAGTTCAGTGAACTTGCCATCCTCATTCACAATACAGTCCTTAAGAAAGACAGGTTTAATCTTGTCATTCATTGGCTGAAGGCTGTTCCAATGAAAATAGCATAACTCATCTCATACTCAGTTTTATTTAAACACCTGCCTCTTTCATGCTACCATTTTTATTTATAGAAGAAGGTAACATCTCCAAACAATATACATTAGAAAACATGATTGAACAAGAGGAAAAAAAACAAGAAATGAATCCAAGTGTTAGATTCACATAAACTATTTTAGCCTCAGTAAAACTCTTACACAATGGAAGAGTACTTTCCTTCATGTCAAAACATATTTCAGAATAAAAACATACCACAGACAGTTTAAACTGTGAAGCTACACTATAATCCTCCATGCCGTGAGCTGGTGCTGTGTGGACCAATCCTGTTCCTTTTGCCATAGTCACATGATTGGCAGGCAGCAGCGGTACTTCCTTGGAAGGAATTGTGGGATGTTTGCAGATCCCGCCTTCAAGCTGAGAACCTTGAAGAGGAAAGACAGTAGCATCATGGTTGTGTATAGAGACAGTTCAGTTTAAACAGACACCTGTGTATGAGTGTGTGCATTACCTGTGAAGGTGCTGACAACTTCTAGCTCTGTTCCCAGAAGTGCTGCCATGTTGGCGGTACGTTCAGTAGCCACCAGGAGCAGTTCAGAATTATCTAACCGCTTCACTACAGAGTACCTGAGAACCCAAAACTAATCAGCAAACCTTTCCAAATTCTTCCACTGTGTCATCAAGCAAGTGAAGAATTAGAGATTTTGATTTTACAATTTTGAGTAATGGCAGAAAATGCAACTAAAAACAGAGGTTGAGGTACTCACTGGGCATTAGGCATGTAGCAGATGGCCTGATTAGCAGGAATGGTCCAAGGCTGGGTGGTCCACACCAACACAGAGACGCTGTCCAGACCTGTTAAAGGTATACAAAGATTAACTTGTCAGTCAAAACGCATATGAAAAAAAAAAAAAAGGCTGTGAATGACATTTGTCACATATTTGTGATACCTGCTTCTTTGGTGATGTTCGGAGGCAATGTGGCCAGAGGGAATGTGGTATAGATGGCTCTGCTCACATGCTCAGCATTGTACTCCAACTCTGCCTCTGCTAGGGCCGTTCTACAGAGACAGGATTAGAGGGGTTGTACTGAGAAAACATTTTTACCTCTTATTATTTTTATAAAATAAATAATAAAAAAAACAAACCACAGGAAGTATGGAAGCACACTAAAAACACGACAAAAATGTGCAAAAATATTAACTCAGTGGCTTCTGCAGACAAGAGTCAGTCAGTTCAGTGAGACCTCTGTTCCTACAGTAAAATGTTGCTGAAACAGTAAGAACTGTTTGACATGTCTTGAATGAACCCTGGTACGAAGCACCAAAAGATGAGAACAGTGAGTCTCATGTTGTCTGGATAAACAGTTCAACATTTCTCATATACAAAAGGAAGTCACTCTAAATATTTACCTCATTTTTCTGCAGGAACTTCTTTTCTGAAATAGTTGTTTTCATTCATTCATTCATTATCTGAACCTGCTTTATCCTACTAGGGTTGCATGGGTCACTGGAGCCTATCCCAGCTACTTATGGGTGAAGGTGGCTATCGTTTTCATAGTGTTTACTTATTTCCTGTACATACTGGTCATATCTTACAACAGAGACTAAAAAATACATTTGTATGGTATTATAACTTTGTCAAAGCAGGAAAACCCATTTGTACAGGACTGTGTACCTTAACATGATTACATATAAGTACAGACATCATGCACCAGCCATACATTTACCTTGAGGAAGGAGACCAGAACACTGGTTTGTAGTCCTGGTATATGAGACCCTGTAGTGTAAGACAATGAGATTAATGTACTGTAACAGACCTTCAAATGAAAATAAGTAATACTCAGTTCTATAGTCACAAAGACACAGAATCACATTATGGACCCTTTCTGTCTGTACATGAACTATACCAGTTTCTCACCTTGCTGTGCATCTCTTGGAAGACTTTAAGCTGTGCAGCCTCATAGGCTCCATCAAATGTGTAGTAACACTGGTCCCAGTCAGCCATCACCCCCCAGCGCTGGAAAGCAGCCATCTGGCGAGCAATAGCCCCCTCTGCAAACTCCCGTGCTGCAGAAGATGAAAACAAATGTCTCAGCAGCTGCAAATCTCACACGCCTCATCTTCATCCTGATTTTGTGCTTTCTCACCTTTCTGTCTGATCTGAAGAGGACTGAGGCCGCTGGTGCCCAGTTCTCCCAGAGCCTTCAGCTCAATGGGCAGGCCATGGCAGTCCCAACCGGGCACATAATGGACCTGCCTCCCCCTCAGCATCTCAAAACGGTTGCGGATATCTTTTAGGATCTGGCTCAAATAAGACAAGACAAATAAAATGATTACTGATTTGAGTGAAGAGTAGAATCAATAAACAAGCTCACACATGTTTATTATTCCACCAGTACTCTTCAAGATCAGAATAAGAGGCCATCAATTATCATTCATTATAATGTATCACAGTGGGGGAAAATAACTGAAACATAATAACGTTGTAAACTGATCACCTTATTGAGTGCATGCCCCACATGAGGGTCTCCATTGGCATATGGTGGTCCATCATGAAGGCAGAATTCTTTCTTAGCCTTCCTCTCTCTCTGCCAGGAGTACAAATCTGCAAACTTACAGTCCTGCAACATACAGAATGCACAGGTAAACACAGTGTAAATACAAACAAGGCACTGTTAATGTGAGACTGATCTGTAACAGAGCTCCAGTCATTCAATACTTCAATGTTACATGATATTCTGTTTAACCTATATAGTCTCAGGTAGTCAGATGATCTCCACACTGTGCTTTAGAACTTAATCAGCACTGGAGAAAGTCTGTATCTATCAGGACATATCATATAAACATCAAAAACAGAAAACATGTCTCTGTTTCTGAACTTTTTTCTTCTTTCTTTACCCATTACTCTGTATGGACTAAAATAGTTCAAACCAGTCCCTCTTCCTCATGCAGTTCCAACAGTAATATGCAGCTTTAACATTGATGCTTCAATAGTGATCATTTAATACTGTCATAAAAATATGCTAGACAGAGACCCCAAACAAGTTCCTATGTACTTTTTCTTCAGTATAATTTTTCATACAGGATCTTTATTTGTAGTGGAGTATTCGGACATTACTGTTGTCATTCTTTTAGGTAAGGCAAGTTTATCTGTGTAGCACATTTCAACAACAAGGCAATTCAAGGTGCTTCACACAGGGCATTGAAATACAACGGCAGGGAAAAAGAAACACATTTAAAACATTATAAAAGAAACATGTAAAAGGTGATTAAAAACAGCAAGTAAGAAAACAACACATAAAATACAAAAATACAAAAACACACACATATGAAAGTAAGAGTTGCAGTGCAGAATTTTGAAAGAGAATATGACATTTAAAAAGTCAAAAGCCTTTTAGTCAAAGGCTGCAGTGAACAGGTGAGTCTTTAACCTTGACTTAAAAGAACTCAGACTCTCAGAAGACCTGATATTTTCTGGTAGTTTGTTCCACATATACGGAGCATAGAAACTGAATACTGATTCTCCATGTTTAGTTCTGACTTTTGGAACACAGAGCAGACCTGCACCAGATGACCTGAGTGGTCTGGATGGTTCATACTGGACTACAAGGTATATTTGATGTATTCTGGGCCTAAACCATTCAGTACTTTATATGCTAGCAAGAGAATTTTAAAGTCTATTCTCTGAGAGACAGGGAGCCAGTGTAGAGACCTCAGAACTGGACTTCATTTACTTCATTAAAGGAGTGAAAAGCCTTTCAGTGACAGTAATGTGTGTCACATTAAAAGCAGGACCTTTTTAAATCCGAAGTACACATCCTGTCCTCTGTCACAGTATATTATTATTGATATGCAGTGGATACTAAACTTGACACATGTCCAGAGGAGGTCGTTAGTCCTACCTGCTGGATCTCGAGTTCTTTGTCAAGCAGCTTCTGTCCGGTCAGTTTCATTGGGAAATCCGTCTTGGGCAGAAGCACCGTGTCTCGGTACTGTCCCTGTCCAGACCCGGACTCTGCGGGCTGAGCGGAACCTTCTCCTGAACTGACTCCGTGACAGCGACTGGAGCTGAAGGAGACAGCCCGGAGGAGGAGGCCGCCTCCCCGCTGTGACCTCCGTCCCCATCTCGGCAGCGTCTGGCTGACTAGTGATATCCGGCACAGCAGCATGGAGAGGCCGGATAGCCTTGTGGTCCAACAAAACCACAAAAATTAACAAGGACGGAGCTGTTCCTGTGTTGTGACAGCGGGTTGTTCTCCTGTTTTTATATTCCGTCTTTCAGGAAATACTATTTCTTCCGGAAGAAATATTAGAACGGACAACTACGGAAACACATAAGGGTCAATATTAATCAACAGTCTCATTAAATTGCGTATTTGAGGAGATTATACACTGGAGGGCGCTATTTATCCATCTGAGGAATATGACTCAACAGTTAACGATACCAGTCTTAATTTTGAATTGGAAAAATATATAATTTTATAAGCTCAGAGCACACAAACAAATCAAATAATCTATGTTAAAACTGTTGCCATTTTATAAGATATCCAAACTATATGTACAAAGTGTCTCTCATAGTCTAATAAGTATGATGTGTTTAGTATGAGACGGATTTGATGTCCTCTGCCGGTCTAAATAGAAATCTACAAGCATGTGTACGCATTAATACGCAAAAATAATGATATATTAGAACTTATGTGTTATGAATATTATTTTCACTTGTAGAATTCAACTATGCGGGGTTCATGCAAAAACTCAATAATACATGTAATATTTGAATATCCTCCTGACACCCAGCAATGCATTTTTGTCCTCTGTAGTGGACAAGAGTTTCACAGCTTTACTTTAAAATAAAAAATTACATAATGTCCACTAAAAAGGACATTATATATATATTTTTAAAAATGTATCTGAAAAAGCTGTTGCATCATACTGTTTCCAATTAAGGCAATTATTTAATGTAAAATGGCGAAAATGTTAATTTACTGGGTGTCAGGAGGATATATGTAAAAAAAATAAAATAAAATAAAATAAAATAATAATAATAATAATAATAATAATAATAATAATAATAAGAAGAAGAAGAAGAAGAAGAAGAAGAAATTATAGCAAATATAGGTATGAATAATAGGATAAATACACAATAGAATTAGTGAATGAGTAGGCCTATAAAATATGAATATATAAGTCATGGATGTGTGTGTAGTCTAGCAATAAGTATGAGGATTTTATGTGTGTTGTGTGTTTTTCGTATGTAACAAGGACGTAGTAGGTCTACTATGTAAATTTGAACCACTCGACTAGAAATAACATCAACATTTTGCTTTTTCCTTTCTTTCTGTATTAATGGAGGTAATGTGAATAGTAGTCTGGTCAGGTGTTGTTTAACAGCTACTAATCATTCTTAATTTGCGAAGTTTTTTTTCGTAACAGGAGTAAACAGTGAGCTTTACGCTGACACCTGAATGCACCACAAGATACCACAGTACATTGTATTTTCAAAGGCATCACACTGAGCTTTTCCCACAATAGTATAGTATACAATACTACATTTACAAATGAATGAACGAATGAATGAATGAATAAAAGAGGATGGAAAGAAACTGAATGTTGAATATGAATAGATGATAGACTATTCAAAAAAGAAAAGAGAAAAAGAAAACATTATGAAATACACACCTTTAAAAAGCTCAACATTTTTCAAAATATGAAAAAATACACAATACATACATTCAGTAGATTAAGGGTCATTATATGGAGTTGTGTACTTGCCTTTAACTGTCACTTGTTAGTCTGTAGACCATATCTCCGACCGGACGTGAACGCATCGTGATGTTGAGCAGGTGGCCGTGATGATGTCAGCCCGGGTATAAAACCCACGTCTCCATCTTTCCTTTCATTCACCTAGCCACTCCACAGAAGTTTCTAGCAGGGCGAAGGGTCCGGACTTCATTGACGCCAACATGAATAAGATGTGCATATCCTGCCTGGGAGCTGTGCTGTTGGCTGTTTATCTGTCATCACAGGTAAGTCTGCTCACTTTTATCCTCCAGTCTGGGAACTCTCTAAATCACTTCTATTTGTAGATTATCACCATTTAACTTCCAATTAAGGAGCGTCTATATCAGGTTTAATTCAGATTCGTATGATGAAGTTGATTTAGTTGTAACTTTTTGAAAAGGAAAAATCCTCAAAAGTAAATTTTAAAGTTTCATAAATTGTGTGAAGCGGGTTCTCCTTGAATTAAAAAAAAAGTCCCACCTGTTTTATCCAAGCAGACAGATTACATCTAGCGCGTCTCACGGGAGTCCTTGAAACTTAAGCGTGTCCCATCTGTCCTCAAGAAGACAGGATGGGCTCACTTTTTCCACTCTATTGTCAGTCTCATTCTGCTGCTGTCTCCGGCTTGGATGTGAAACCACCTGGAATGTGATCTGTGTTGTAGATTCAGGCTCAGACTAACAACGCCACGACGCCCTCGACGAATACGACTACGCCGATGATGACCACATACAACAGCAGCATGACCCCCAACGCCACCGACTCTAAGAACGGCTGCGGCAGGACCTCCGCCTGGACGCTGCTGCTGCCGCTCACAGTGGCCGCGTCTCTGCTCCACACCTGGTCCTAGTGACCCCCCCCCCCCCCTCCTCCTCCTCCCCAAGGATGTGGGGCTCTGCACTGGACACACGCCGCCAAGACGGCCGGACTGAGGACGCACCCAAGAGCAGTCCTTAGTAAACCCGATCTTTCCCAAAGAAAGTTGGATTTGAGTTTTTTTTTTTTTTTTTTTTCTTTTTTTTTCTGTCTTTTTGTCCTCTTGGAGTATCTATCTAAAAGGAGCTCGCTTGTTGCATGCCGCCGCCCAGTGCCCACCGAGGGCACACCCTGCTGCTCCGTCATGTCTTGTTTCTGCACGGGGGGGGGGCTTATGGACTTGAGGATTTTTTTCCCTTTTGCAGGAAATTAATCACTTTTGTTCTAAATTGAGGAAATATCTGCCGGTTACTATGTACCCACTAAAAAAAATAATCACGTTAAAATACTTGAGCCCAGGCTTCATAGCTCTAAAAAAAAAAGATTGTAAACAAGTTAAGTTTTTCTTATAAATTCTGGATGTGCGTGTGACTAATGTAAATGTTTGTGCTTTTAGAAATTGACTTTTGTAAGTTCAATAAAGATTTAACTTGTAAGAGACCAGACTGTTCAGTTTTTCCAAAGGTAATGGGTCAGCAGTTAAAATCCTGCTGCCAAACATACAGGACTTGGTGGTTAAACTAGTTCAGAAGAGACTACCACTGCAAGGGCATGGCCTTAGGGAAGGTAGGTCAACACAATCTAACAAAGCATTGTGGAAAATAAGGCTGGAGTATCTGTTGCACTGAGGATAATCTGGACCTGCTTTAAACTTTTAAGACTCTTAATCTAGTTTGAGTGAACAAACTAATTAGCACTAAAACTGACAGGGATGAGATGTGGGATTTTAGTGTTTGGGGTTGAGCTGATGGCCTCTAACTTTCATTTATCAGTTTCTGGTGGAATACATGTGGTCCAAAAAGGTCTGGTCACCAGTACTTGACCAAATCTCCGCTGTCAGCCTTTCGGGCATGGCTTCTGTTTCTGCTTTTTGTGTTAAACTGCAGGCATGAGCAGTTCTTCCCAAGCTTAAATTTCTTAGTAGGCGTCATGTTGGCTGTCTAAAAAGTTTCCACCATCTGATTATGGCAGTAACACCATTTCCTCGGTAAACAAAGAGGGCATGTGACGATAAGACAAACACTTGAATAATTGACGGGAGTGAATTATTTAAAAGCAGCAGGTAGGCAATGACTCCTCCTCCATTAGGTTTTGTGTTTTTCCATTAAAAGTAACTCTCCATGAAAGACTGCTGCAAGAATTCACCTGTTGTTACCCCCCACCCCTGACCCACCCTCCCACTCACCACTGCAGACCCACTCTTGATCTGTGTGGGAATAGTATCCCACCCTGATCACATGACAATGGCTGTATTGTCCAGCTCATCTTATCTGCTCCTAAGATAGACTCAGATCAGGACCTGTTCTCCATGATCCCACCTCTCCCATCATCACTCCCTCTTTCTTCATCAGGTTATCCCCACTTCTTCCTCATTAGCAGCTTTTTTTGTTTCTCATCTACACCTCAGTCCTCCTTTTCAGTGTATCACCACTTCATAATGCAGAGCTAAGGAGGCTTGACGGAGCACCGGCCACATTCCTGCTGCTCTGCTGTGAAATTTGAATGCCACTAGAGTGTGGTCAGGTGATGGAGAGAAGAGTTCTTCTTTAGTTGACCACCAGAGTGTGACCACTTAAAGCTCTCCTCCTCCTCCTCTTCCTTCCCTGAGCACTCTACCCATCTCCTCCCCCTCCACCTGAAACGTAAGGAGAGCACATGCAGGTATAGGTGTTTAACTGGATGAAAAGGGGGAAGGGAGCATAGTAAATAAAAGAGGGAGGGGAGGGGGTGTTGGGTGGGATCAGGGAGAGGTGAAGGACACTCAGGACACAAGAATTTGCCTCTCAAAATAGAACTCAGTTGAAACCATGACAGACAAAAACCAAAGAGGCCTGAACAGGAACCCCCCATCCCCATGAGCATGCTTGTTTTTTTTTCCCTATTACTCCTGTCTAACCTCAGCTGGTTCTGGCTGTTTACCCTGATTCCGCATTCATTACACATGGTGTCAAACTTTCTTGCTCATCAATAAGTCAGAGACTATCATGTGCTAGAAACAGATATCAGCTCACCTTCACCGTGGCTTCCCAGAATTGTGCTCATAGCACCTGGCACTTACGGGAAGGTCGTCACTTAGATCCTGTTTTTCTCAGAATGTGTAGAAAATGACACTGTGGACTCACTGATGGACACACAGAGGTCAGTAAGGTTTGTTCTTATTGCACCAGGACATTTGAGAGTCCTTTATAATCCCCTTTTTTATTTTCTTTTTTTCACCAAGATTACTTTGTATAGAGTTTTTTTTTTTTTTTTTACAGCAATAGTGCAAAAAAAGTGTAAACAAGAGGAATTGTTATTTTTATGCAGAGCACACACAAAAAAAACACAAAGCAACCCACCTATCCTCATGGACAAATGTAACTGTAAAGTGCGAGCTTACACTGAAACATAGGCACAAAATATCACAAATGAGAAGAAAAAAAAACATAAATGCAAATGTAAATATAAATGTTTACACACATACATATAAAATGCAACACGACATACTATATATACATTCCCCTATTGGCATATGCACATGTAAGCATACACACACATTCATGCTCAAAAATTGTGTAGCATAGTGTAAGGCATGTTTACATAAAGAGAAAAAAAATAAAGTAAAATAAAAACATAAATTACAATTTAGTAATCCCCTTTTTAAACCAATTAAATCACCCTGTCATATATAATTCACATTTGCTCATATATTAATCCTGTATACAGTCGCGGAAAAAAATTGTTAGACCATCAAAAGTCATCAAACACAATGGTTATGCAATCAAGTCCTAACTCCTGTGTGTATCATGTGACTAAAACAGACAGAAAAGAAAACATGAAAAGCCTAAAAGTACTGTTTTTGGCAGTACAATGCCATAGCTACTGATGTTATTTAAGTTATTCACTCCTTTGGCAAAGTTTAAAAAAAAAGTGTTTTGAGTTTAAAATTATTTAGAAATATTGAATTGAGATAGTCAATATGTTTTTGTTGTTGCTGATTTAAAAAAAAATATATATATATATTATTATGGTGCGAATGCTTGATGCTGTACATATTTAAATTGATGTGAGCAGTGTATTAGGTGAGAAGGATAGGCAAAAAATAAACTTCTGCTTCTAGACTATTCCTACTTTGGTTTTTATGTTTATTATGATTAATGTACTAAGTACAATGATTGATGTAAAACCAAAATAAATTCATTCATTCATTCACGTAAGAACTGAAGTGATTTTGGTTATTATCAAGAAAACCATGGAAAATGTCTAGACATCAGCTTTTAAATTAAACTCTTATGAGCTATTTTTGTAGTTATCATTATATTTGTCCAGACAAATGTACCTTTAGTTGTACCAGGCATTAAAATGAACAAGAAATTGAAGAAAACAAGGGTGGTCTAATAATTTTTTCCGCAGCTGTATGTATTTGTAACTATAATTACATAGCTCTGATTGATGGGTGCTGTTGGACCCCAAAGGTAACAAAGGGTTGTTTATTAACTTTAAACCACTGATGATCTACAGATTCAACATCTGATGGCTAACAGAGAGAGGTTGTAGGATTATATACCTATCCACAGTGTGTGAGTGTGTGTGTGACAGTGTGAGATCTCATTTCAAAGCCTGCTGTGAACTAAGCAGCTCAATGGAAAAACACTGGGAGCCACCATGAAATGAAACTCCTTCTGGTTTCCGTGTGTGTTTGTGTGTGTTTTTATACAACCGTCTATCTAAACCTGCATAGGTACGCTGGCCATGATTCATATCCTGGACATACGCAGTATCTTTGGTTGCTCAGCATTACACAGACGTCCCTGTGATGTCTTATCAGTAGGGGAAGTGGTAACTTTCTGCAGCACATCAAAAGGGGTAGCAGCATATTATTTTGCAGATATCTTGAACTGTATGTTGGGGAGGGGGGTGAAATGTTACAGGTTACAGACACTGTGCTATGTTAACTGGGCAACCAAACTGAACCATAAACACCTAAAACATACATTTATACCAGATTCTACAGCAGTATTCAACTCTGATCAGTAGTGGATCTTTACAGTCTTACATGGGGTGGCAAAGGGATGGCTGCCCCCCCCCCATCAGATCTGCCCCTGACTGATTAATGTCCAAAAAAGTTCGTACTCAGACACTGGTACTCAAACTACTCTTACCATGATGCTCTAGTACAGTGCTTTTCAGCCCTGGGGTCAGGACCCCACATGAGGTTGCCTGGAATTCAAATGGGGTCGCCTGAAATTTCTAGTAATTGATAAAAATAAAAAACTTACTAATAAAAATATATGGTGAGTTGAGAGAGACAGTCACAATCCATAAAAGACATGACAAACTGAAGCTGAAACTGGGGCACTGTGGTACTGTTTATCTGTCAAATGTTCATTGTGGTCGGTTTCAGATGCTGCAGCTCTTTCATAATTCATAGTTTGAGTTATTATTTGTTCAGTATTAATTGTCAGCCTTGTAAATCCAAGCTGGACTGACTGTACGTATCCTGACCAAGGAAAATAAAATTCTCACTTTGTGCAGTAATCTACACCTGGCTTTTCTGCCTCCGTCCATAATAATATACATTATATAGACTAAATGTCATCTAAAATTAATGTTTATTTGCAACATAGTATAGCAAACTATTACATGATCAAAAACAAATTAATTTTAGCAAAAAAAGTCTCCGTTTTGAATGTCTGGGGTCGCCAGAAATTTGTGATGTTAAAATGGGGTCACGAACCCAAGAAGTTTGGTAACCACTGCTCTAGCGCTAAGAGTGACTTTGCTGATTTTTAAAATCTGCCATAAAAAATGCATTCCTGCTCAGCACGAAGGTATGAAGTAACAGGAAGTGTGTTAAATTCTTCATTTAACTCAAAAGAATATATTTGGCTGTAGCCCTCCCCTAATCACCACCAGTTTGAGTAGTAACTTTGGTTTAAAGAGATACTGTTTTCAGTAAGATTAACAGATTATGATATTGTTTATGTTAATTTAATGAATGTAAGTCACTATCTGTAAGGTTCCCTGCTCAGCTTATAAAGAACAACCATGTAATACTTCATCACCTCACAGAAGTTCAGTGTTTTCTTACCACATCCTGTACAAATACGGAACTTGCAACAGCATATAAAGATAAGAAATATGAAATTACAGTTGCTGAGAAAACATTGCTATTTGGATGACATTAATTAAACACTGATCCTCTGCTCATGAAAAATAAGCATAGGATCTTTACAACTATACCTTTCATTACATTCTGATTTCTTTCATAATTTCCATGTATGTAGCAACAATTTTTCTGAGGACGTTTGATTAGGATGCACAGGGTGAACCGCAGTTCTGCCCTTTCCACCTGCACCACAGCAAATTGTGGTTGTCAAATGTCGCTTGCAGATTAGTCAACACGTCCTCTTTCCAGTTCCGGATTTTGTCACCTTGATCATACAGAAGGCTACAGTAAATTCATCTCACGCAGGTTCACTCAATAAATACCATCTGTTGACATTAGCATCCGATGTACCATAAAGCATTTGGATATGAAACATACACCAGCAGTGTATGAAGGGTTGTTATTTAGTTATCTGACGACTGGCAACCATCTGTTCACAAAGGTTATGTTATGTCAAAGAGCAAAACATACAGTCTGACTGACACGACACAGTGCGCGTTTGTTTACACATTATCCAGTATTTGAATATCTCCTTCTGCACAAACCACTCTTTTTTATTATCGGATCACTTGAACCTGGCTCCTGTTCCACATCCTGTGCGATTACATTTGTCCCATTTCCCTCCTCATGCAGTCTGCTGTACCCACATTGTGTGACCTGCTTTGAATGCGGCACCATCAGTTTTTCATATTAACAAGATGCTTTACCTCATTTTACAAGGTATATGACGCATTATGCTGTAGGTCTTTCTGTATTTGTCACAGGGAACATGCAACCTATGACTGAATGGGAAAAAGATGTAGCATTTAGACAGACAACTGGGACTTCCATGTCACATTCTCTGGAAAGGACTCAGAGTTACAGGTTTTATTCATTTTAAAATATACTTTATATAAATTTGCTCTCCTGCAAAGTACATTAAACAGTGACATCCTGTTCTTATTGCAGTCTGAAATTTATTAGTGTACGTAGCACAGGAGTGAACATGAATAGGTGACAATAAATTCACATATCAAGATCTGTAAAGCTCATAAATTAACACTGGACTAATCCTGACCTGGATGAGAATAACATGAAATAATAAAACAGACTCAACATTGTGGAGCTGTCCAGTGTCATGTTTCATTTTGACAGAATAAATTACATTTTTGTTGCAATAGTTGATCAAAAAACTTGAATTTCCCTTGGGATCAATAAAGCATCTATCTATCTATCTATCTATCTATCTATCTATCTATCTATCTATCTATCTATCTATCTATCTATCTATCTATCTATCTATCTATCTATCTATCTATCTATCTATCTATCTATCTATCTATCTATCTATCTATCTAGCTATCTAGCTATCTATCTATCTAGCTATCTATCAAAAATAAAGCAGAATTACATTCCATGAACTAGCATTTCCTCAGTCTTTGTACAAGCCTTACATAATGTGATCTCTTTTGGGTTCCTCATACTATTAAACATCTTTATGGAGATGCCCTATATACACTGTTGCCCATAAAACTGGAATAAAAATATTTCTACCTCTTCTCATGACATGATTATGACAATGTGATTTATTCTTGATAGATAAAGCATGACTGGGACTCAGAGTGTTGTCACTGAACCAGGTCAAAGGTGATTAATGATGTGTATGAGTAGGAATAAAAAGAGGAATGTGTCTGACAGCAAAATTATTCCAACTTCATGGGCACCAGTCTATTTAGAATTCATGACAGCTATACAGTCTGACCTCCCACTGAATATGTGGTCTATGCTCTTCTTTATTATACATTCTTTTTGTATATATTTTTGTGTATATATGTGTTAGTGTATGCAAAGACTTGTCTTTTACACATTAAAGGTGCAGGAGACTTTTGTGACCAATTTTTCATCAGATTTGTAAAACCCCAGTCATATCATCAGTATCATGAATCTGTAAGTCTTTCTGTGATTACTCACCTGAATCTCTTACATTACAGTGAACAATTTCTTAGTGCCATCCACCATAAACAAACCATGTCTTTACAAACAGAGCCGGGAGGTAAGTCAGGCATCTTCAGAATTTTGTCGTAACGTGCATTGTGGGAAGCAAAGGCTCACGCAGCAGCCTGACAGCGGCAGCTGGAACAGACACGATGCGGAAACGGCAGGAGCTCCCTTCCCTCTATGCATATTCCTCCAGCTGTTTCCACATTTTAGCTGTTTCCGCATCGTGTTTGTTTTGTCCATGTGGTTGTCATATGGTTGTGCTGCCGCTGCCGCTGTCAGGTGGCTGCGCGAATCTCCCTTTCCCACAATGCGCATCGCGACAAAATTCCGAAGATGCCCGAGTTACCTCCCGGCTCTGTTTGTAAACACATAGTTTGTTTATGGTGGATGGCACAGTTTTACAGATTTGATGAAAAATTGGTCACGAAAGTCTCCTGCACCTTTAAGTAAATACTGATCACTTTTTCTCATTTATTTATTTATTTTTTTATATAAATGTAAGATGATTGATCACATAATGTGACACTGAGGGATGTGGGTTATTTCAGATGCTTCCCTGTTTATGTTTATCTAGAAGTCTGAAGATGAGCAGTGTTGCTTGAAACATCAAGACTGCATTTCTATCCATCTACTCTCCATTCTGCTTATCCTGTTAAAGACAGTGCATTTTGGACACAAACAGAATTAAAACTAAGCCTTTAAAGCTTTTTCCTGATGCAGGGCTTCCATAACCAGAAGAGTACATGTATATTAAAAGGTGTAACTAACCTAAAAAAAAATCCAACCACCCTTTGTTTTTGGTAATCCCTTTAAAAGGCCACACCTGGTTATGTCAGTAACCCCCAGAGTAAAAGACAAATAGGTACATTCACACAAAAACAAATGCTCTTGAGACAGTTAATAATAACAGGCGTCATGTATCTCATCTAATTTACTGAAACCTCAAAATATCACATCAAACAATTTTATCCTGAGTCCAAAAGTTCAAAGCAGACCTGAACTACTGTATCTGCACAGATTTACTGTAGGCTTAGAATGGATGAGTACAACAACCATGTGCATGTGAGGAGAGGAGATGATTGTGTGTGTGTGTGTGTGTGTGTGTGTGTGTGTGTGTGTATGTGTGTGTGTGTGTGTGTGAAGAGTGTTTGCTGGGATTTCATTAGCACGTCCCTTGCTGTCAGCCATGAGCGAAGGCGACATTTGCATCGAGAACAGGGAGATCAAGATCTAATGAGAGACACTGCAACAAGCAGGGCAGGTGGGAAGGAGAGGGTGAAGATGAAAGAGTGAAGTAGGGACACCACATAAATCCACACATCCACAGACGAGAATGTCACAGGGTAACCAGAGCCTGGGAGGACTCACTGTTCTGCTGGGTCTGTACATGACGAAAACATGAAGGGAACTGTACAGGATAGATAGATAGATAGATAGATAGATAGATAGATAGATAGATAGATAGATAGATAGATAGATAGATAGATAGATAGATAGATAGATAGATAGATAGATAGATAGATAGATAGATAGATAGATAGATAGATAGATAGATAGATAGATAGATAGATAGATAGATGATTTAAAAAAAAAAGCAAAATAAACAGTCATATTCAGTATGATGGTGCAAAATAACATTGACGTGCAGGCTGACTTTGGGTTCATGACCACAGTCCTCTTCCTGTCGCATAGACCCTCATGTCCATTTCAGACATCCATCTGACATGGGCCTAGAGCAGTCTTTCTCAAATGGGGGTACGTATACTCCCAGGGGTACATGGAAGAAGGCCAGGGGGTACTTGAAATTTTTTGGGGGGAATAATACATTAAATAAATCATCTTGAACTGAATACAAAATAAGTAACGAGAATTACTTGCTGAATTATAAAACACAATAAAAATATTCATATAATAAAACTGACACTCTTGACCTTATTTCATTTCAATATTTTGAAAAATTCGGATGCCCCCTTACCCCTGATGTCAGAACAGTTTGACCCAACGTGAACTCATGTCAAATTTCAATCTGCGCCATTTGTCAAGTGTTAGGTAAAACGATGGACTTGTGGTTAAAGTGTAGCAGCGATGCACACATTAAACACCAAAGAAGACCAGGGCAGAACCTCAAATGTTTTGCCATTATATCAAGGATGCTGAAGCGAGAGTTGGGGGTACTTGGCTAAAAAAATTATATTTCAAGGGGTACTCAGCTGTAAAAAGTTTGAGAACCACTAACCTAGAGAACTCAGTGGTGTTCTGCACAGCATTAATACAGTGCTTCCTCCTTGTGTAATACAGTTTCAGGTTGCATTTCTGGATGCAGAGGCAGACTGTCCTAGGTGACAATGGTTTTCCAAAATACTCCTGAGCCCATGACTGTTTTTCATACAATGCCGCCTGAGTGCTTAAAGGTCACACACATTCAACAGTGGTTTACGCCCTTGGCCTTTATGCTCGGAGATTTCCCTGGCCTCCCTGAGTCTTTTCATAATACGGTCTACTGTCGATGGTGAAAGACCTCAACTCTTTGGTGGATTCTCCCTTTATGTCCTGACATGATCCTTTTACCTGTTATCAATTAACATGGAAATAGTACCATCTTACAGAAGAGAGTGAATAACACTGAACATGATTTCTTTGTATTTTTGCATTAATAAATACCCAAATGAACAAATCCTCTTGTTGCTGTGACACTGTAGATTTTCCCACTGTAGGGCCTTATGTTATCTTAGTCATGATAGAGCAGAAGTTTTCTATAACAATGCTCAATACACATGTTGATAACAGCCTTTTACTGTTCCTGTTTAGGTCTTGTTTATCTTGCTAAGGAACTTGCCACAGAAAAGGACACAAGCCACAAGCCCTTGCTGTCCTGTCTAATCCGATTTTATTTATGTGACCTCTTTAAATTAAGCAGAATCCAAAGAGACCTTCTGTGTTGAGTCATCCCTCTATGAATTAAAGTCTAATTAAAGTAGGTTTCAGACTCGACGTAGCAGGCGTGGTGACTGCCTGAGCAAGGATTTGGAGAGAGTCTTCAGCCAAATTAAGGAGCGGTAAACGGCCTGGAAAAACTCACTTTTTTGTTAAACAGTTGTGCAGTGGAAATATTTGACCTAATCAAACTGAGTTTTTTTTTTTTTAAAGAACTGATACAGAGTGAAAAGAGAAGAGGAAGCCCAAGTAGCCTACATACCTGGTCATAGCAGTGAACAGGGAAATGAGATAATCCTATTCAGTACTCAATGATTCAGCGGAGGAGCCTTTGTAAGCATTCAGACTTCTCTATCATATCAAATGTCGCTTACATCCATTACTCTGATGTGCAATAATTAAGTACAGAGGAATATTTCAGATTCAGATCTTTGCAAACATGCAATTCAAATGACTGCTGTCCACTTTAATTCTTGCACATTCCAGACCATGCATGTGTATGACAGGGACAAGGACAGGGTAAAGACTCCCTCCTGTATGAAAATAGGTCATGGGTTACATGGAGCTGGAGTCAAATGAGAGCACCTATTGCAGACTTTCTTAACACGTTGTGCAGCACCCTAGGCCACTTTCCACTCCTGAACCGACTGCATCAATTTCACCTTCACTGTAATGTTCCAGGAACTTTATCTGCTAGAGCCAAAATAGTTTTTGGAATCTGCTGTTGCTTGATCGCCGCAAGTGATTTTGTGTAACAGAAATGACCTTTTCCTACACATTCAGCTGCAAAAGCTGCTTTGTCTGTTTAGGAATGGAGAATGCTGGCGAGCTAAGGTCCAGACCTGAAAGACGGACAAGAAGTGACCCCTAGGGGAGGTGCGAAGGCTTGCCAGGAAGCTTTGGCATCACTCCTGGGTGTTTTTTTTCTTCAGGTTAGAACATGTAGCAGGTAAGTAAGTAAGTAAGTAAGTAAGTAAGTAAGTAAGTAAATTTTATTTATAGAGCACTTTTCACAGACAGTCACAAAGTGCTTTATCAATTCAGGTGGAACTAATGCTTTAGCAATGGAGCACCCTGAACTCATTTTTGGACATACAACAAACCAAACTACTGCCATGGTGATCTGTCACTAGACTAGAAAAAAAGTTTAGGCTTGGACAAGGATCCTGTTTTTGCACTGTTTGTACAGTTTGCACTTTAATGTTCTGAGATTTGCAATGCAAATGGGCTCATTGCAGCCACTGATATTGTTAAAATGTTTATCTTTGTTACCAAAATGTGTTTGTTGTTCTAAAAAAATAACTTTATTGTCATAGTTGTAAGATTGCGCAATTCCTATTTTTATTTGGAAAAATATAGTCTCAGGGAGCAGTCTGGTTGAGTTTATTTGGATTGTTCAAGCAAAAATCTAAGTTATTTTTAATTTGCACAACAAATTATTAAGGAAAAGCAAAAAGTATTGTTACGATATTGATGTTTCTTTCAATGTTATAATCACACCACTGATACAATGTTGTTGGGGTTGAGGGGGCCCCTGAGAGAAAAAGACTGAGAACCACTGCTTTAAAGAAACCATATTAAAGATGTCTTTCAAGTGTGAGCATATATACATATATTATTATAATTATGAGGATACAAGAAAAGTATGTGCAGTTTTAAAAACACAGAAAACATCACAATAGCCTACAAGAGTGGCAAAAGTCAGTATTTAGTGTGATGTCTGTTCCTAGTAGACCTTTGTCTATTAACAGAGAAAAACACTGCTCATAAAGTTGGAATAAAATATTTTTACCTCCTCTCATGAAACAATGGTGACTGATTCATTGTTGATACATGAAGTGGAACTGGGACTCACTGAACCTGGTCAAAGCTATTTACTGATGTGTAAAAACAGAAATAAAAAGAGGAATTTGATTGAAAACAAAACTATTGCAACTTTAAGGGTAACAGTGCATATGTACACAGGAATGCACAAGAAAACAAACATGACGTGTATGTCTGAGGGCATAGTCAAAATAAAAGCTATGCATTCAATGTATCCATTTTCCTTTTATTGAATTGGAGCATGTTTTTTCTAAAAACAGCAGCATCCTGTCCCAGCAAATGACATATTATGCATGTTTTTAAATAATGACTGTTGGCATTTTGCAACTAGAAAAGCACTCGGAGAGCGCAGACCTCCGCCAAGGCAGATCAGCGTGTGTCCCCTCCCCGATCACCACCAAAATTTAATCATTTGTTCCTTGTGCCAGTATCAACATTTCCTGAAATTTCCATCCAAATCTGTCCATAACTTTTTTAGTTATCTTGCACAGAGACAGACAGACAAACAAACCAACACCGGCAAAAACATACGAGGGCTGTTCAATAAGTTCATGGCCTCACCCAGAACAGAACAACACAGACTGATAATTTATATTTTATTTTTCAACATAATCTCCATTTACAGCAATGCACTTGGTCCATCGATGTTCAAGCATCACTATCCCATCACCATTGACACGGACCAATGCATTTGATTTTTACTCAGTATTTCTGGGTGAGGCCATGAACTTATTGAACAGCCCTCGTAACCTCCTTGGCGGAGGTAATGAATTGTCCAGGATGTATGCACCATGAGTCCATTATTTGAGCCTGAGATTAATAACTTATACAGCATTTACACCCATATCAGGATCATACAGCTGAAGTCTGCTCCCTTTTGGTTGGTTCACTGGATTCTCCAAAGTCACTGATGGAGGGAAACCCAACCCTCTGCTCAATCCACCGGGCAACACTTAGCAGTTTGTTGTCTTGAAGGGCTGGACCTATGAGCTGTAGGCCAATAGGAAGGCCTCGTCTTGATAAAGAGGTTGGCACGGAAACAGCAGGGAGACCTGTGGAGACCAAAAAAAACAAGGGGTTTAAAAGTTCAAGTGGAGGCAAAGATCTCAAGGTTAGTTACAGATTAGTTTGGACTGTGATAAAAAGGGGAAGAGGTAAACATATCCCATTATGGCTCTGAGCTACACATTAATCTGAGCTGAAATTATAATCAGTGTTCAGGATGTTGATTTGCAGGTTAACAAAGAGAGAACCCTTTAAGTTTCCCTATAATATTTAGAGTTCACTGCAATAAAATCCTGTTACTTAGGGAAGTTAACTAGACTGAAAACTGAAAGTGTGAACGCACACTGAATCTAAGTAATCATGCATGCATAATATAACCACCACACTTCTTATATATGCATGAACAATGTAACAGTTTCAGCGTGGAGACTTCCTTTCTTCGTTTTTCATCCCTCTCTGTACCTGCCATGTTGACAGGCTGGGTAAAGACGTCCTCCTGCGTGCTGCGTGTTCGGTTGTCTTCCTGTGTGAAGTCAGAGTAACACGTGGCATCGGTCAGCGTGGCAGGCGTCAGCAGCACATCCACGCCTGAGCGGAAAACACGTCTGAAATCATCTGTGATCAGCCGACGAACTCTCTGGGCCTTTAAAAAGTAGTGCTCATAGTTCCTGGGAATATAAGTGTGAAAAGTGTCAACAGATTAAGTTTTTTTTAAAAATTTACTTTTAATCAGATGAAAAGCTACTTCGTAACTGTTTGGTAAGTTTCAATCTGATGTCTTACTGTTTAAGCAGGAAGTAGTTTCCAGACAGTATCCTCCCTCTCACCACATCATTGAAGCCCTCATGTCTGGTTGAGGCATACATGGCTTCAGTGGAACTATCCACCTCACTGCGGTGGCCTGACAGCAAAATGTCACATCAGTACTTTTACACCTCATAGAGCGAACACAACATTTCCATGCATTTTTCAATATTAAGTGTATACCGTATTCCAGGCCGTCAAAGCGTGCCATGTTAGAAGCCACCTCAGCGCAGCACAGGACGTGGTAACACACAATGGAGTGCTGGGTGTGGGGGAGAGACACCTGCTCCACCCGCGCCCCCGCTCGCTCAAACATGTCAGCAACACGACTCCACTGCGCTACAGTCTCGTCAGACAGCCCCGGGGCATGGTACTCCTGACATCATAGCATACAATATGGACAGTGTCACTGTATTAAACATTAATGCCAGGATTTAGGAACACAACTAATGACTATTTTTTATAACTGATTACTTTGTCAGTTGTTCCTGCGATTAATGAATTAATTGACTGGAAGATAAAATGGAAGGTAAATTGGCAGTTTAGTGTTTCTCAAAGCTTAATTTGACATCAACAAATGTCTTCCTTGGACCATAATCTAAAGATTTACCAATGTACCAGTGATACAGGAGAAAAGACTCCTGAGAATCCAAATGACTGATTATAAAGCTATAATGACTAATTTTAACATCTTACTGATAAATCATTGTAGCTCTAAAGACATGCAATCATAACATGTGCAACTGCTGTAGCATTTATTGATATAGAATGGACTCTGATTTTAATATGAAGCTAAACTCACCTTAGGGATGCCTACACAGATGTTCCTGACATCAAAGTCTTCAGGTAGTTCTGTAAAGGATGGGGGGGCAGGAATTGTGGTTGAATCTTTCACATCAAGGCCCTGAAGGACACCTGTGTGACATACGAACAAATTACCAGTGTAGGTCAACCAACATGTGACAGTATAACAAATAATCAAACATTTGGAGATGTGGCTCTAATTTACAACCTTATATCTACTGGCTTACAAAGAGCAAGCAAAAGGTTAACAATTTGTTGAATTAACAACATGCTGGTACAGGGAGATGAAACCATGTAGATTATGAAGTATGACATGGAAAACTGCATCAACTGCTCCAAACCTTGTAGTGTAAAAGCAGAACTAACTGGACTAAATGTATACATTTATTAGTTATCTGTAACCACTTAATTCCCTGGGCAGACTGGAGCTTATCCCAGCACCTATGCCTGATTTAGTTCAATAAACAGATGAAAAATGAACCCTGGTTAGGGCCTCAGATGTAAAAACACCCTTAACTTCCTTCTGGTTATGGATTCAATTAATATCATAAAACATGAAATGACAATATTAGTCCGTGAAATCATAAAAGAAGACAGAACCAATATAATGGCAACAAGAGGAAGAACTTTTTGTTTCCTCAGCAATAAATGTAATGAGGCATTTGTTCCCTACCTAAAACAACAGCTGCATCATTAACACTACGGGTCATGATGCCTGGGACATCCATGGAGTTCACAAGGGGGATAAGGCCATGTCTGGACAGTAGACCATAGGTGGGCTTCAGGGCTACAACACCACACAGGGATCCTGGGTTACGTGTAGATCCTCCTGTGTCTGAACCCAGAGCCCTGCCATGGAGAACAGTACATTTTAATACATTTTTCTCAGTAGTATTTTGAATTAAATAGCTTTTTTTAAAACAACATTTTGATTTTCCTTACAAGTAGCTTGTGAGTGAAGCCACAGCCACAGCACTTCCACCTGAACTTCCTCCACTGATGACCCAGTCAGACTGTGGCTCCACCCCCTTCTGTTCTCTGTAAGGAGCAGCATAGCTCCAGGGGTTCCTCACTGGACCAAAAGCCCCATCAGTGCTTCCTGAACTGGGAGACAAAAAAAGACCGCTAGAAACACTTCAAATGTACTCACTGAGTGTTATCCATATTCTGGTATTTATGGTATTTGCTTTACCCCATGGCAAACTCATCCATGTTGGTCTTCCCGATGAGAACTGCTCCTTGGTCAAGGAGCTTTTGGACCACTGTGGCATTAAATGGTGGAATGTAGTCTGAATCAGAAGTAAAGGAAGATTATAGTAACTGTTACTTAACTACTACAGAATTGACAGAATAGTATGAGGTATAGCACATACAAACCTTTGAGCATCCTGGAAGCACATGTGGTTTTGACATTTTCAGTACAGAAGTTGTCCTTGACGGCAAAAGGGATTCCATCTAATAAACCCCTGGGAGTGCCTACAGGAAAATATCATCAAACCATTAATACTTAGAATTCCATGCAGCATATACACCGAGTATATAAACTTATATGTCCATACCTTGCAGGAGTCTGGTTTCTGCTTCTTGAGCCTGTTTCAGTGCCAGATCTTCTGTCACTGTAATGTAAGCATTGAGATGATGTGTTTTCTTGACACGGTTCAGACATTTCCTGCAGAGCTCTGTCGGGGAGATCCTTCCTTCTCTGAGTGCCAAGGACACCTGGAGAAAAATGATCAAATATTAGTGAGTATAATAGTTAAAACAGCAATATACATATCACTACATAAATAACAGTTTTCAGCTCTGGAAAAATAAGAGACACTGCAAACTTACAAACCTGAACCCCATTGAAAACTTATGGACTATGCTCACTGGAGACAGGGGGGTTAAAACAGAGACTGCTCCGTATCCATGATAAGTCATGGTTTATTCTGTGGTTAGGTAATTCTATCACATACTAATCTCTGAACTCTGGGTTTAAATAATATTTCAGTTGTTTAAAGGGAAAATGAACCCGTCTGAAAACACAATTAACAGTCTGTATTATTTTGACAGACTGTAACCTTCTGCAAATAAATGCTGTTAATCCATCTTTTTATTTGGAATTATTGAGGAATATTACCATTAGTTTGTGGAATAAACACCGATGTTTCTGCAGATAAATACTGAAACCAGTGAATCAAGTAGTCTGTTATTTTATCCAGACCTGTATTTACAAATATTAGCCCTTCATAATAGGCACTTTAAAGATATTATTATTACTACAGTGGATTTAGGTAGAATCTGAAGTACAAGATCATATGCACAAACACAAGAGGCAAAATACTGTATGTAGCGTATATATGCACTTTAACATTTGTGACAACAATGCAGGCATCAGGACAACCAGACAAATCTTTAAACTTCTGTCAAACAGATTGTTTACTTACTGCCTAAGCGAGTAAGCAAAGAATAAGAGTAAGCAAGGAAAAAAAGATATAAAGAATGTTTGGAACAAGGCTAAGATAACCTCCAGAAATATAACTTAAGCTAGTTATGAATCCACAATAACCGCCCAATTAATAGATAGACGCGGTTCAAAAACACAGATAACTAAGCTAAGCAAACAAGCAAACAGTCGTACAAACCTCTTTTATTGTCAAGCTGAGCATATTTACTATATCTTCATTAACATCCTGTTAAATTGACTGCAACCTTCGCAAAATGTGATGTACACTACTGGGCTGCCATGTTTGTTTCGTAAACAGCCGTCCAATATCCTCTTGTCTGATTGGACGAGCCGTGAAGAAGCCACGCTGTGATTGGTTAATTCAGAGACGGCTGAGACACCATTCAAGGAAGTGTTATGAAGAGTCCGGAGAGGACGAAAAACTGGAATTATCGATCAACTTTGGAATGATTACCTTAATTTAAATGAGTTATATGATAAGTCTGTATAGGTGGAATATGCTTATGTACAGAAGACCTTTGTGGTGAAGGATCCCAGGAGTTATATGTGATATCCTGTTACTGTACAGTTCGGATTATCCTGTCCAGGACAAAATGCATTGATTACTTTACCTGCAAATTCTCGTCTGTTTTTCTGCCTTTAAGAGTTTCATGATGAGTTTCGTGAGGTACTTGTTGTGCAACAGGAAAGTCTTTTGCATATGTAAATCTCAGTGTGCAAATGCATTAATTTCCAGTCATGGCAGCCACAGAAGACTGTTTAGTACAACCAGCAGCCGCATGACTGTTATGCCCGCCTGGGTCATTGATCAATATGGAGGCAATGACGTTTTGCGGTTCACTAAAAATGCCAGTTTCCCTGTCATCAACTACCCCAATGAGGTCATAGTCAAGGTGTTTGCTGCAGGACTCAACCCACTGGATGTCAGTATGAGAGGTGAGTGACCTGATCTGTCAGATGACTGTCACTGGTTTCATTAAAAAGTCCAAATATAAGGCTCTCAGTACATTAGCAGTCATGGTTAGATGAAATATACTTTATCGCTATAGTACACATTTAAACTTTACTGGCTGTTGACCCATATCTGGCTGCAAAGAGTGGAAATGAGAGCTTTTAATCCTGTGCTGCAGAAACTTACTCAACTTCATTATTTTCAACCTATGCAATTTTTAAAGTCCATCTCATCTCTGAGGCAAATGTTGCACTTTTTTCTCTACTACATTTGTTTGGTATATTTAGTTGCATCCATTGTTTTATAGCCTTCCTGACCAGTGAAAACAACATACCTCAAAATGTGTTGATTGTGAATTGCTGTGAAGTGTTCCTTCCTGTAAAAACTCTCATGGATATCACTGCAAAACACAAGTGAAAAAAGGACAGCTGTTGACTTCTTAGAGATACTTAGTTCTCACAAGACAGTGATGTTACAGACCAAATGATAGTAAAACTCACCAGAAAGAGTAGGTTAATAGTAAATAAGAACAGGAAAATATATGTGAAAGACCAAGTTTTGGAGTTTTTTTATGACTGTGAGCCATATACTCTATTACAGAGGTTCCTAAAGCAAGGTATGCATACCCCCAGGGGTACCTGGAAGAAGCCTAGGGGGTACTTGAATTTTTTATTTATTTTTTTTTAAATACATTAAAGAAGTCATCATGTACTGAAAACAAAATAAATTAAAGAGAATTAATACTGAAATATAAAACACAATAAATACATTCATGTAATAGTTTTCTTGTCAGTCATCTTGTTTAAGCTTTGGTAACATTTTAAGAACGTTTGTATTTTATATTCAAAATGAGTTTATTTGAGTAGTTAAGTAATCATTTTTTGTTGATGAAAGGTTCATTTATTAATTAATGACCAATTTTATTTATTTTTCTTATCAGTGAAAGGGGGACTTTTCAGGACACAAAATGTACTTAAAATTTTTTTTTTTAAATTTTTTATATATTACAGTTGAATATATGTTGTGTGTTTACAAAGTTTTGAAAACATAAACAGACCTTTGGCACAGGAGCAATTTTTGCCTAATTTTTTAAAATCAAAAATGCTGAAGTGAGTTGGGAATACTTGGCCAAAAATGTATGTTTCAGGGGGTACTCCACTGTAAAAAGTTTGAGAACCATTCCTCTATAATAATTGCACACTGAAAGAAAATTACTCATTGAAAGAAAGGATTGCAGATTCAAAGTAAAAGTCAGTATTGTTGTATCCGTGGGTGTGGACGTATGAGGTCTACAGGATGCAGTGCTGGTTGTAAAGTCTGACCACAGCAGGAGGGAGGGGCCAGGGGTACAACTCTGTCCCACACTTAGGGTGAAGCAGTACCCAGTCTCTTCAGAGTGTCATGCATGGGGTGAGAGTTGTTCAGCAGGAAGGATAGCTTGGCGAACCTCTTCCTATCTCCCACCACCTTGGTTAGTTTCCTGTACTCTTCGTCATCCTCATCAGGGATGAGGCCAACCATTGCAGAGACATCAGAACTTCTGCAGGTGAAATTTTGGCAGGAGTTGTGTCTGAAATATGCACATTGTAGGGGGAAAACAAGGAACAGAGCCTAGTCTGTTCTAGTCTGGGCTCCGGTGTCGCAGACCACCATATCAGTTACATACTGTGCTCAGTTAATGTGGTAGTCTAGTATAGAATATGATGCCCTTCTGTAGATTAAACCTATCCACAGAATATAAAGTAGTTCAATTGAGCTCAACCTTAAACATCTACAGCAGGAAAATATAACATACACCTGAATGCACCATTATATTTATACAAAAACATCTTGTATTGTATATTGTAGTAAAACACTGAGGAGGGACCATTTACTGCACAATGACTACTTTTACTAATCATATTTTAAGTACATTTTACTGATAATACTTCTTCTACTTAACATTTTGCTGATAATATTTTTATATATTTATGTAAGTGAGGTTTTGGATGCATTTTGATCTGTGGTATTAATAATTTTACTTAAGTAAAGGATCTGACTACTTCTTGCACCATTGCCGACTGAATATCACACCTTGTTAAAATGTGGTTTGACTGAAGTTAGGGGGCCTTTTTTATGATCGGTACAGGTCCTTTAACTGTGTTCAACTGATGTTTCCTGTGGTTTGATGTTTCATAAAATGAATCATGCAGTGCATCATCCGGGTGCGATCGGGGGCAGATGGTAAGGGGCAACAGCACAGATGGTTTTTGAGGTCATTTAGTGAAAATCAAACCTTCACCACCTGACGTGTACTTTGACTATTGCGTGACAAAATTGTTTCTTTGTAGTTTATTAAATCTTTCAACTTGTGGGTGACAGTCATCACAGTGTAAGAAAATAAATCTGATTTTATAAACTGACGTAATCCTATTGATATATTTTTTTTTAACTGTGGCATTTAATTCACAAACTGAGGCAAGAAATGCTCACTTTTAAATTAGCTTGTATGATTTTGCCACTTAGATTATATACATTTCTATTTTTTTTGTTTTTCTTGTTTATTCAAGGTCAGCATACAGTAAAGTATAATGAATTATCATCAATATTATTAAACATCCCGACCCCAAGTAAATGTATTTTGCACCTGTTTTTTGTAATAAAAATTCCACCCACAGTTAACTATTAGATGTGGTAGATGAAGCAGCATTTTCAGTAATATTAAATAGCATTTTGATTTGCAGTGTAACTCACTCATAGATGACCATGTCCTAATTGCTCTTATTTTATTGCAAAAGAACAGATTTAGATACAAAATAAATGGTTTCACAGATCCCACATTGTTGAATGTGGAAGGACTTTTTCACCCATCAAGGTCAAGGTGTACTTTATTATCCCATTCATTTTACAGCCAGTAAGTCAAACATAAAAAAACAATCCACACACACTAATAAAAAATGAAAAAAATACATCGAGGGACAGAGTGTTATGTAATACTATTAAAAAGGCTAATGGAAACAGGTATGAATGAGTTCTTCAGTCTGTTTGTCCTGCACCTGGGCGGACTGTATCTGCGTCCTGATGACAGTATTTTATATTCAGCAGACAGAGGGTGACTCCTGTCTGCAGTGGTCGATCGGGCCTTTTTCACCACTCTTACTCTGTCGAGGGAGGAAAGCTCCTGGAGGTTTATGCCTGTGATCTTGCTTCACACCCATACAATATGTTCCAGGCATTTTTTATTTGTAAAAGTAAGTGATCCAAACCAGCAGATAAAGGAAAATGTTAAAACAGACTCAATAAAACAAGAAGAAAACATTTTCATAAAAACAACATTAAAACTTTGGAGTTTCCGATAAAAGTGCATCCGCTGGTGGGCCTTTGCACAAACAGCATCTATGTGGACATCAAATGTTAGCTCGGTGCCAAGAATTGTCCCCAAGTATCTTACACTTGTCAGATAGTATTTCAAAACAGACTTGAAAACCTTAGAATCTGTCACAGATTCCCTGTAAACACTTCTGCAGTTTTATTTTTTTCTGTTCTGTCCTTGTCAGGTGGTTACGGTGCTGCTACTCTCTCTATGAAGAGAGACCCTCTGAATATCAAGCAGTCGGGCAACGAGTTCCCTCTGATCCTGGGCAGGGACGTGTCTGGGGTCATCATGGAGTGTGGTCTGGATGTGAAGTACTTCACAGAACGAGATGAGGTAAAGACGAGATGAGCAGAGGTGTGTGCATGTGTCCTCCATGACTGTGTCATTATACACACAGCACAAACGCCTCCTGTTTATCTGTTTGGAGTTTGTTCCTCTGCTCAGTGAGTCATGTGTGAATACAGTATTAATGCAAAACACCTAAGAACTGGGGTGGATAACATTTACCTTACAACTTCTATGATGAATCACGGAAACACTGGTGGGGGTATAGTGTGAAATTGTTTGGATCACTCTTTCTTGGCCACAAATTTACCAACAGAATCAATGTCAGCTTTTGCAATTTTATGAAAACACAGATATCATTTATAGATCATTGATGAAATTTTGGATTCACACTGAGCATTAGTACAAAAATACAAATTAAATGTTACTACTATTAGGTGGTTCAAGCTTGTATTTTTGACTTGGAAAAAATATACACATTTGAAACTTAACAGTAATTTGTATATTTTCTTTCATAAGATGATTTTTTTTCCACCAAATTCTGCAGCTGTAATAGCCACAGATATCCAGGATTTTAGAGGTTTTGGTTTTTTTTAGTATTAAGTCCTAAATGTTTTTACTTCTTTCAGTGAAAGTTATAATATAATAATATTTTTTTAATCTTAGTTTTACTTTACTTACATTCCAATAGATTTTTTTTTTCAGTTAATCCTCAGTACTCCTCCATCACCTCCCTATTTTTTTTTTTTTTTTTTTTCAAAATACTATTGGTTTTTACAACTAAAGTTAAGTCATATACTGCTTATTTTCATATATGTAACCTTAATTTTGGAGTTATTTTTGTTATCTGTTATATCTGCATGTCTGTTTATCAAAAAATGAAACTGGCTGTGTTCAGCACCTGATAAGACCAGATTGAGCTGTTTCATTATGCATTTACTGAGTAGCTGAAGTGATACAAAACTAGAGAGTGATTCATAGTGGAGCATTCTGAAAATGGTGTAAATCCTCACCCACAGACATACAGTACAAATCTAATGGACATGTTCTTTTGTGTCAACTGGTTGAGTTGTGTATGTTGTTGTGGTGATTGCTGCTGTTTGCCGTCCTCAGGTGTGGGCAGCCATCCCACCATGGAAACAGGGCAGCTTGGCTGAGTTTGTGGTGTTGAGCGCCAATGAGGTATGCACGACTACTGAGCCGATGTTTTCTCCTCAGTTCGTATCTTATCATTTCATCAGTGTTAGTTTAGTAAAATCAGCTTGTCTGCTTGTCTTCTTTTTCACTTTGATACACATATTTATGTGTTTTATTTTACTATACAATATGAGCTCTTGTGCAAACATTATGTACTACCTCAGTGTGCTAGTGATGTTGCACAAGTATATATTACATAAACCAGTCATGTAGCATCATTGTAATTTTAATTTTACCAACTTTTTTTTTATGTTTGTTTATTGTTTGTAAAGTTGTCATAAAACTTGAAGAAATTAAAGTTTAAAAAAAAAATTGTCAAAGATGGTAAGTTGTTTTTTTTGGACAGATATGCAATATGTGTCACAGACAGAGGCTTTTTCATAATGACTCAGCATATTTAGAGCTAGAAGGTGTTTGGGTGGTGTGGTCCTTCTAATGATGCTATTATTATTATTATTATTTAATGTGTCTGTCCTGCTCAGGTGTCCCACAAACCAAAGACACTGAGTCACACAGAAGCAGCAGCCATTCCTTATGTAGCAGCTACTGCCTGGTCAGCATTGGTCAACACCGGCGGCCTCACCAAGGACAACTGTGCCAAGAAAAGGTGATGGGGATGTGATAAAAACATGCTTCCTGCAGCACACAAACACTTACTAAAGAAGCTCCCTGTCTTTGCTGTGGCCCATTGTTCTACTTTGTGCTGGTTCTGAGCTTAGCCCCTGTCAAACCTCTCCCTAATGAACCTGTGAGTAATGTTAGACTCAGACACTCCCTCCTATCACTGTGAACCTGACACGCTAAAGCTGGGAGTGTGTCTGGCATAATCAATTCTCATGAACTTGATTCTGGGCATCAATGCTTTTATTACGCTTTTCCTCCTGTGTGGAAAAAAACCTACCCCGATGATGGTGTTTTTGGCTCAACCTGTGGATGTTTCATGTGGTGTGGATATCTCACATGGTGTGGATGTCTCACTTGGTGTGAATGTTTGAACACATGATTCAAAACCTATTAACAGTTCAACACACTAAGGTTGGTAGTAGAGGGATAATGGATAGTTTTTCTCTGTGGATGATAAACAAAACAAAGTCAAAAAATTAATAAAATTACAAATTTTGTTATTGGTAGAATGAAGTAGATGAGGCTTACATGTGAACACATCCTCTATCAACATTAATAAATAATGAATGTTTTATGGCTGTTGAAACATGAATTCATTCGTATTTCTTTCTGTGATTTATTACATAACCTTCACGTGTGCCAAACAGGGTTGAATGTGATTAAAATGGATTTTTAAAGTTTCAATTTGAGAGTGAATTTTCATAAATTCTACACTGCAAAAATGCCAGTGTTAATTTAACACCCACAGTGTTGAAATTAACATTCACAAAGTGTCTATATGCGTCCACACTGTACGGTGTCAAGGTAACACTTTTGAAAATGTTATAAGAATAACACCCAGTTTTACTTGGTTCAACACTCTCCATCGTTTGAAAGTAACACCACGCAACACTTCCCAGTGTTGTATCCACACTACACTAGTGTTGGTGGTGAGAGAAAGTGTCAAAAGTAATACTTTTCTGCCATGCTGTGAGTTTTCAAAGCTTTACTTTTTTTTTCTTCCTCTCCTTGTAAAGTCAAGCTAAGATAACCTGTAGTCCTGTTCTTGGATCCTTAGAAATTCTTGACCCTTCCCTTCTGTCTTGGTTCCTTAGTTTACATTTTCCAGAGCAGTCCGGCTCCACAGGTGTGTTTAATCTCTTTCACCAATGTGGCTGAAAGCGTAATCAGCCAGAACACCTGTTGTTGATGCGGCTATTTTGAAACATCATGAGTCAGTGTGGCCTTGCTCATTCTAGTGTGGATGTGGAACTGTTACGTGAGGGTCTGACTTGATGTACCCCAATCAGGGTTAAAATTAACATCAATGTTAAAAACATTCTGATTTAACAACTTTTATTTGTCAAAGGTAACACAGGCAATGTGATTTTATAGCAATGTGGTGTTAATCCGACACCAACACTATTTAACTCTGTCACTGAAATGTAAACATTCTTATATTTGCTGTGTATATAAAAGACAGGTCACAGAATGGTAAAGTTGGAAGCACACGGGGCCATAAATCCATAAATGGATTGTGTGGCTTTTGATGCAAATTAGTCAAAAAATATAGCGCGGAATGTTTCCAAGCAGATAGGACTGAGGTAGGGCCTGCGTTATTTGCATGGATGTAAAGAAGTAAATTTTCATAGATTCATTGTAAATCTACCTATTTTATGAACATAATTTCCAAAACACCCGTGCAAAGTGCCATGCATAGTTCAGATGATGCAAATACCACTGAAACTGGTGTTAAATGTGTGCAAACTCACCCGACTCACTGCCTCTCTCAGTATCTTTCTATTTCTCCAAATCTTCAATTCAATTTATGAGACTTGAATGATATTGAATTAATGTGTAATGATATCAAGGGCATAATCTTACTAATATTTGTGTTTACTTGGTGTTTGGGGTACTTTAGTGGTTTTTACAATGGATTACCCCCTGAAATGTACTTTTTTAGCCAAGTACCCCCAACTCTCACTTCAGCACTTTTGATTGAAAAAATTAGGCAAAATTTGTTCCTGTGCCAAAGGTGTTTGTTTATATTTTCAAGACTTGTAAACAAGCAGATTATATTTAACTGTAATATATTAAAAATAGCACATCTTTATAAGTGAATTTGGTGTAAAATATAAACTGAAAAGTGCCCTCTTTCATTGATACGAAAAATAATTGAATTGGTCCTTAATGAATAAATGAATCTTTCATGAACAAAAAATAATTAATCAGTCAAATAAACTCATTTTGAATAATATAAAATAGAATTGTTCTTAAACTGTTACCAAAGCTTGGGAGGGGTCTAAGTTTTTAAAAATATCAGAATGAAATAAGGTCAGGAGTGTCAATTCTATTATGTGAATGTATTTATTTTGTTTTATATTTCAGTATTAATTCTCATTATTTATTTTGTATTCAGTACATGATGACTTATTTAATGTATTTTTACCAAAAAATTTCAAGTACCCCCTGGGCTTCTTCCAAGTACCCCTGGGGGTACACATACCTCCATTTGAGAAACACCGGGGTACTTAAATATAAAAAGCATTGATGGAGATCCGACCATCCTGCCACAAACACTTCACCTTATTACCCTGCTGTCTGAGAATGTCTCATTTGCAGAACACACACAACTGTGATCTGCTGTTGGTGAAGTTCCCGCAGCAACACTTCAGTTCAGAGATGCTGTGAAATTGAACTAAACATTGGTATCACTTTTTCTGTGAAATCCCAAAAATAATAGTGGTTAAGAATTAGGCAATAATGTAACACTTTTCAGATCTACCTGAGTTACATTAATAACTGAAGCCTATTCTGTTGAAGGTTATAAACATGAAATACCATAGAATCATGAAAGTCGGTTTGTGGTTGTGGAGAGTTCTGTGTGTGCTCAGCTCCTTAAACACATGCAATTTGGGGGTTTTTGAAGTTTATGCAGCTGTCATTATGCATCCCAAAACTGAAATTTGCAAACATGTTACACACATTTCTGTTTAACCCTGATGAATAGTTATATTTGACCACTATTCTTCAAATCTAGAAGAAGTGGAATGATTCTGCGATGAGAAATGTTTTCCATATGGGCTATTTTAAAAGTCTAAAGAGTCACTAACCCTAACCTGTTATCACATGTCTATTTTGCCTTCCAGGATTTTAATCCTTGGTGGATCTGGGGGAGTTGGGACCTTCGCCATTCAGGTATAGAAGGCCTGCTCTCAATGGTACAGATGGAAAATACAGATGAAAATTAATAACACTAGAAAAAGTAACTACACTCATCCTAAAATAAACAGTTGTTCTGGCAGGTTTCAGACTTGGCCGCAGATCTTGTCTGGTGACATGAACACTGCAGTTCAGATTACAAAGCATTCAACGTCATCAAATTAATAATACATTTTCGTCACTCCTCAGACACTCTGCTCTTGTTTATTTTATACTTGTAACACATGAAACTCACACATTAACACCTTTTTTGGTCAAAATCCAGCTGACACTAAACTAATATATATCCAGATGGTGAAAGCTTGGGGAGCCCATGTGACCGTTACCTGCTCCCAGAATGCCGAGCGGTTTGTAAAGGGACTAGGGGCAGACCATGTGGTGGACTACACTGCAGGACCTGTGGAGGAACCCCTTAGTGCACTGGAGAAGTGAGTGAATCACAAATGCCTCCCCTCATTCCCAGTCATACTTGTGTATGCATCAGTGACTGGCCTGGTTACCACAGTAACGCAACCCATCTACTTGTAATCATCTTAATAGAGTTGGAAATGGAGTCCTTGAATTTCCTGAAGGTCTTAATCAGGCAGACGTAATCTTGCGCTCCATACCTGTGATCCTTCACCGTCTCACATATTCTTCTCTTATTCTATTCTGGCCACTCTTCCATTTGTTTGCTCCGCCCATCTTCACCTGCAGATTTGACCTGATTCTGGATAACGTCGGGGGGGACACGGAGCGTTGGGCATTGAATCTGCTTAAGCCATGGAGTGGGGCCAAGTACATCACTCTGGTAACACCTTTCCTCCAGAACACAGACATGCTTGGCATTGCTGACGGCATGATGCAGACAGCTGCTACCATGACAACCAAGGCCGTCAAGGTAATCAATGTAGTGACAGAGATACAGATGATTTTCTTCATAGCATATAAAGGGTCACCACTATGTTTTAATGTAGAACATCCTCAGAGTTTCATTGTGTTATAGTGGCTGTGTTTTCAGACTCCAGAAAGTTAACCCAGTGATTCGAGGTTTTGCCCAATCACCAGTGTTTTCAGACGTGTAGGAGGTAATACAGTCGCTGAAAAAGTTAGTAGACCATCAAAAGTCATCAGAAACAATGGTCATGCAATCAAGTACTTACTCCTAGATGTATCATGTGACTAAAACAGACAGAAAAGAAAACATGGAATGCCTAAAAGCACTGTTTTTGTCAGTGCAATGCCATAGATATTGATGTAAGAACTGAAGTGATTTTGGTCATTACCAAGAAAACATGGAAAATGGTTAAATATCAGCTCTGAAATTAAACTCTTATGAGCTATTTTTGTTGTTATCATTACATTTGTCCAAACAAATGTACCTTTAGTTGTACCAGACTTTAAAATGAACAAGAAATTGAAGAAAACAAGGGTGGTCTAATAATTTTTTTCTGTGACTGGATACCACTGTTGAGATTCTGTCAGATGTGACTTTACTAACCTGTGACTACTGTTGTGGTTTAACACAGAAAAGCTTTTATTTTATTCAGTCTTTTGATTTGGACTAAGAGGAAAAAGCCACAGAAAGAAGGTGTAAGCATATTTATCTGCAGAAAAAGGTTGTGCAATCACTGATTGTTGCAGGATTAGGCAGAAACTACTGCATAAAAAGGACGCAGGAATTGTTTTTCACGTTCTTTTACCCATTGGAGAGCCCTAAACACAAACTGTATCCACTCATATGTTTTAGATTCTTATTTTGTAAGTTTACATCTTGCCATCTGGCATTTTAGGTTGCCAAAACAAAGACAAAGTTTTATTTTCATATCTCTAAGGCCGAGTGTGTTGCATTGTGGATGGACAGAAACAGGGCCAAACAATCAGAGGACACTGACAGGTGTAAAGTGTAAAGGTGAAGAGAAATTGAACTTGGAAAAGAGGCAGAACTTATTTGTTTATTTGGTCATTCATTTGATTATGTAAAATTGGTCATTATAAATAGAAATGATGCAAACATGCAGCTCTTATCAATGGAAACCTATGTGCCAAAGTAAAGAACCATAGAAGGGAAGGCTAAGAAAGAATGGAATAAAGAGGTTTTTGAATTAGATGCTATTAGATGGGTTTTGTTTTCTTTAAACTCTTTTTATTAAAATTAGAACAATAATGACAATATAAAAAGTCATATACAGTATCTGATATATGTGATGTCAGAACAAGAACACTACACCTACACACACGTATACACACACACACACACACACACACATACACAAGAGGGGGAGGGGGGGGGGGGGGGTCTGCCCCTACTTAGTATTAAAGTAATCTATAAAGGGCTGCCAAATTGAGTAATATAACTTTACATTATCTTTTAATGAAAATTAGATTTTCTTCTAATGTAAGTGTTGCATAATGTCTTTCAGCAGAGCCTGATGGATATTAGATGTTTTGCACTTTGACAGAAGCTCAGAGATCTGTTTTTTTGGTTTGGAGCGAGGCCAGATGATTGATGGAATAATATTAAAACACAGTTTCAATGTTTCAATGCTTTCTCTTTTTTAGACAAATTTTGAGTAATGAGTCAAAAAGATCTATTCTAATGAGAATGTGAAATTTAGATTTATTCCAGGATTTGTCACTTTAACTGTCACATAATCATTTCATGAAGAAAACAAAACATTATCCTTGACTCCAAGTGTTAATTCAGCTTGATTCTGTCCTTCTGGTCTCTGCCAGCTGCTGTTCTACAGTTGAACTTGGCTTTTTTATTGAGCTGCTGCTGATAATATTTCAGGTGTTTATTTGAGCAATTTGGGGCAGTTCCCACGTCCAGCGCTATTATTAGCTCCCCTGGTCGTGTGAGTGGTGGAGGGACAAAAAGGTTGATAATTTGTGGTTTGTTTGTGCTTTGATGATGCTGTAGTCGGAGTAGAAGGGTGGACTGTTGGTCATGGTGGAGGTCTGTGTGTACTTGTATAATATAACACATGGACTGGTCCAAACATCAGCTGATCTACAGTGAAATCGCCTCGGTCACTTCCTTTTAGATAAGATACTCTCCATGGCCAACAAAACACATGTGAGTCTTTTCTCTTATGACTACATTGTCTCTGAGCAATGTTAACTAACATTAAAACGTCATTTCTGAGCTTTAGTGTCTTTAATGAACTCATTTACTATCTATCACCAGGAAACAAACACACATGCCTTGGCGCTCAGCACTTTCGCTGTACATTACTTCCTGTCAGTGTACCCACTACCACAGCAAACAGCATTTGCAGAGCACAGTTTTCTTGCAGTGCATCGGTGGCTTGTGTGTGTATCATTTCTGTGCATCACCACTATCACCACCTTTTTCCACTCGGTTTGTGACCACAACTCTTAATCCAACGTATGAAGTGACTAAAGCGTGTGTCACTGTGGTTCATGGGGGTATTTTTGGTGTATTACTAATACAGATTAGATGTAGCTGATGTACCTGTTCTTCCTTTTGATTATACTGAGGAATTACATGCAGTATTGTCACTATTATAGGTTTACAGAGTGAAGAACAGAAGTTAGTGCAGTTCTGGAAGATTAATACACATAATATGTAGAGGAACAGTACACACCAATACTGTGTTGTTAGAGGAAATGTCAGAATTTCTATTACATCTTTAACATGGAAATGGTGTCTTGACACATTTTTACATGAAACAGGATGTATGAGGTGAAAATAAGGAAGGACAAACCTCTGAAAGTTGTGTGTTGAGAGGTTGTTTAACTTTTAACCCATAAAGACCCAGTGCTATGTTTGTGGCCATTCCCAAATTAATTTTTAGCTCCATTTAACCTTTCTTAAGTGATTTATCACCGTTTATTGTAATATTATCCTCTTTATTTTGAGTTTTTTAGATTAAATCATGTATTTTCCTATATTTACTTCAGTAATCATGTAAATTTTCATAAAAGCTCAAAGTTCAAATTCAAAAGTTATTACATCAGAAACAGAGAAAACTGATGAAACAGCAACTTTTTCCGTAAAATATATCATTAACTGAACATCAATCAAGTGTCTCCATCCATGTCATTTATCAAACCCCATTGTTTATTGGTGACTCAATGTTGTAGAAGATGACGATGTTTTCACGTTCACTACGGAGCCTCTGAACGTCCAAATGGGCCATATCTGATGACCATGAAAAGATGACAAACTGTATTTTACACCAATTATTTACAAGTATTAATATGATTAATGGATCAACAGGTGTTAAACATTTTATGTCAGTGAATGATTTTGGTCGCCAGTGGATGTTTGGGTCTTTATGGGTTAATTAGTATAAGTATTAGTATTAAATTAGTTAGGTAAAGTCAGGTAGTGCATACATTGAGGACTGTTTCCAGTGACAGAATATGACACATGTAATGTGCTGCTGAGTGTTAATGGCACCAGGATAGTGTATATAACATATAAAATAAACTACAGTGGCCTGGTTTAGTGTCATAAATTAATCCCCTGCCCTTTGTGAAGCCTTTTCTATAGCACACAGGTAGACGATATGCCAGTCTGTGATACACAATACTTGTTTGCAGCGTCAAGTTTGCTGTTGACTATGCTCTTGAAAATTATCAGAGAAAATGATAGCATATCACTGGCCTTGTGTGTGATTTAATGACACTCTTCTTTTCCTCAGTCTCTTCCTCCTCCTTAGTGAGGCCAGACTAGGATTAAACATTAACTCGAAAGTGAAGAAGAGACATGTGGTTGGTTTAGTAATAATATAATGGAGCGGGGCAGTCCCAGACACTTACCCTGTTTGGATTTTCTTTAAATGTTGTGAGACATGACAGAAGTCTGAAGGGTTTGCCCCTGAGGATGACATGAGACACAGAGGTTGAAGTGTGTTCTTGTACAGTACTGTTGGAGTAGAACAACTGAAGTGGCAGCTGTGTATTTGCTTATCCTACCGTAATTGCAGACTTCCCTCATTTTCTGTCCAGAAAGCAGAGAAAGACTGTACCTTCTTGTACTTCTTCTACCAGTTCTTATCCTTTTATCCCAACTTCTTACCAGATGTAACCAGATAGGATAGAATGTCCTGTTATGTGCTGCCTTCATGATGCCTTAGACATATCTATTGTCATAAAAATGGAATGAGCAGCCAGGATGAGGCCCATCCCCAAGTCAAATGTTCTTCTTTAACATATTTCAGCTGATTTCTTTTCTTTTCCTGGTCACACCTTGTACTTCACGTCAATATGTAATATGACCTAGACTAACGGAGGCATGCTCCCATAGGGAGGATCTAATTCACAGCAACATTGTTGCTGATTAGCACCTACACCATCCTCCAATCAGGTCTACAATCTCAGATTATTATCAGACCGACACCATCGAAAAGCCAAAATGTATGTGTGTGTTTAACAGAAGACAGAACTCTAAGGCTATGATCAGACTGCAGACAAATGTGGCCCAAATCCATTTTTTTTGCCCCTAGGTGACCTGTGTCCGATCTGTTAAAGACTTCTATAAACACAGTGCGTGCCTGCATGGTCATGTATTATGCCAGGACCTCTATTGCACATGTAGATCACTTCAGGGTCACATTCAGTTCATACTCAAAACTGATAGAAGTCTCATTTAATGTGTAATATGAATGAACACACAAAAAAATCAGATTTCTCCAAAAATTCTGAATTGTGCATGAAGACCTGCTGTCTGAACATAGTCTAATAGAGGATGGGTGTCCAATAGAGGATGGGTGAAACAAAAAAGCAGAGGAAAAGAAAGAAAAAAGAAGGAAAGGCCTAAATGTAGTAGCTGCCCATTTCAGTGGTAATGACTAGGATTTTTTTTTTTTAGTTTGAACTGACACAGTGATGGGTGTGATGTTCATTCATATAGTTCCTAGTAACAGAGCAGACATTTTTTACAGCATAGACGCTTCAAAGCAAAAAAAGAAAGAAAGAAAGAAGAGAGGGAGATATCTTGTGGGTATGAGACAGGAAGATGGTGCACCTCTTGGTTTAACACCTCCTTTGTCACGTCGTGTTTACATTGTCAGTAAAAGGAAAACTAGAGCGCCGACAGCTGGCTTGGTTGACACACTGTCCTCATTTCCAAGTGGGCCTGAAGGAAACATGTTAAGTAACTCCTTTATACTCAAAATCCCTACAGTCCATACACACACACGGGTCAAACCCAACAAAAGAGTGAGCCAACTAATTTCTCCTTTTGTTATGAGTTAACATGGAATACTACCAAGCTGCTCGGAGCTTAGTGGAATATAGGACATGCTTGGGGTTCTGGCTGTAAGCTCAGCAGAGTGAAATGATTCAATAAAAAGGGATACAAACAGGGTAGAGGCTTTACTATGTTTTTAATAATCTGGTGGCTATAGTTACTGCGTACTGAGAGGAGAAAATATAACCAAGCCATCCTCATACATCACCTCAGCAACAATGGAAAGTACACAATTTAGTGGTAACTGTGTGCTGCTAAACTAGTACCAGTACTACAATAAGGCTAAACTAGTGACCCTTAAGTAATTTTTTCTCAAGCCTTTCTCTGGTGTTAAAGCAAAGGCTGCATACTGTTTTTTTAATTACATATACACTCACTGGCCACTTCATTAGGTACACCTTGCTAGTAGTAGGTGTTCCTAATAAAGTGGCTGGTGAGTGTATTTGCTGCTGTTGTAGCTCATTTGCCTCAAGGTTCAACTTGTTGTACATTCAGAGATGTTCTTCTGCATGATGTGGTGGTGATGTGGTGGTGTTTTAGTTACTGTTGCCTTTCTATCAGGTACAATCTGGCTGTTTTGATATTTTCGCCTTAGAACAGCTGCTCATTGGAGGTTTCCTGTCGAACTAGTCACTATAAAACCTTAATTGTACATGAAAATCTCAGCAGATCAGGCATTTCTGAAATACTCTGACCAACAGCCACATTCACTGTCACGTAAATCCCCTTTTTTCTCCCTTCTGATGGGGAATTTAGATGAGATTTACGTCAATGAGCAGATGAACAGGTGTACCTAATAAAGTGGCCAGTGAGTGTATGTCTCTAAAATGCTCCCTTAGGTGTTTCACGTTACTTCAAAGGTCACCAACAACTACACGAGAATGTAGCAAGACTCCCCATACTATAAAAGTGGTCATTCTGAAACAGGTTTGGTTTATATTTCTAAAGAGTTATCGCAAAGACACTAAAAAGTACACTGAGGTGTTTTGGGTTGTTTCTAAACCTTCTCAAGTGGTGACCTCTGACCTCCTGGGGTAAACTAGTAAGGCTACACTATGTGCTTCAATAATGGCCATTTTGGACCAGGTTTGGTATGTGTCTCTTGAATCTTTTAGAGAAATACCAACAAGTTGCTCCCTGTGGTATTTCAGGTCATTTCTAAGGGTATTTCTTTTTCAGTTGTAGTGAAACCGAGGTGGGAGTAAGTCACAACTAAGTCTAAGCTGTAAAGTCTCTGTGGTTCCTGTGGTGAAACTCTAGACAAGACAAGTCACATCATGGTTCAGTTCCGTGTCTGACCTTCGACATGAAAAGTTGAGCCATCAGTTACAGGCCTTCCCAATAAATAATAACAGTCTTTAGTGTTTTAATAATCAGCTGCGTATTTCTCTTATTTGGATGGGAAGCCGCTTTAAAATGACTGATACTTGCTGCATTAGAAATCACCAAATAATCATTTAAAAATCAAATGAGTTCTAACTCTGATACTGAACGGAATGATTTGTCAAGTCATCATGAACAGGTGGTGCCAGACACAACAAACCCTGCCCCTCGCACATATTTCACCCATTATAAGTAAATGGAAAGATTTTAAAAATTCATTAAAAATGTGAGCTTTGATCTACTGTTCCCAAAATGTAATGATAACCATTCTGGGTCACTGGCAACCTATAAAGTCAATTTGGTATGAATTCAACCAATAGTTTTGCTGCTATAGACATGAAATTTCACCCATTATAAGTAAATGGGGGAAAAAAAGACTTTAAAAATTCATAAAAAATTAAAGCCGCAAGCAGCATTGGGCGGGACCTCGCACTGGGCGATCCGCCTCCCATACGTTCCACCTCCCATGTGTTCTGCCTCCCATACGTTCCGCCTTCCGTGCGTTCCGCCTCTCCTACGTTCCGTCTTCTGTACATTCCGCCTCCTGTGAATTCCGCCTCATGTGCATTCCGTCCCCCTTGCGTTCTGCTTCCCATGCGTTCTGCCTCCCATACGTTCCGCCTCCCATACATTCCGCCTCCCGTGTGTTCCGCCTCCCATGTGTTCCGCCTCCCATGCGTTCTGCCTCTCATACGTTCCGCCTCCCATGCATTCTGCCTCTTATATGTTCCGCCTCCTGTGCATTCTGCCTCCCCTATGTTCCGTCTTCCGTACGTTCCGCCTCCCATGAATTCCACCTCCCGTTAGTTGTGCCTCCCATACATTCCGCCTCCCGTGTGTTCCACCTCCCATACGTTCCGTCTTCCGTACGTTCCGCCTCCCGTGAGTTCCGCCTCCCGTGGCCGTTGACACCTCAGCTCCACTCACACCTCTCCGTCCCGACACCAGCCTCCTCTCTTTTGCATCCATCCTCCTTTCATCCCTACAGAACACTTGCGCCCCTCTGCTGAAACCACCATCACCTTTTAATGAGGCTTTTATTTTGAAAAGCCTACTGTGTGTGTATGCAAGTGTGTGTGACAGACAGAATCTGCTTGAGTGACTTGAAATTGTACAAACAGGTGAGCATAAAACTTATACTTTACTATTTTTAATAAGGCTTTGATTCTGTAAAACTTTGTGTGTGTGTGTGTCTGTGTACCATTCACATTTTTATCATGTCCTCATTTTTATTCAAATATATGTGTGTGTGTAAATATATATATATATATATATATATATATATATATATATATATATATATATATACACACAGTACAGGCCAAAAGTTTAGACACACCTTCTCATTCTTTGCATTTTCTTTATTTTCATGACTATTTACATTGTAGATTCTCACTGAAGGCATCAAAACTATGAATGAACACATGTGGAATTATGTACTTAACAAAAAAGTGTGAAATAACTGAAAACATCTCTTATATTCTAGTTTCTTCAAAGTAGCCACCCTTAGCTCTGATGACTGTTTTGCACACTCTTGGCATTCTCTTGATGAGCTTCAAGAGGTAGTCACCTGAAATGGTTTCCCAACAGTCTTGAAGAAGTTCCCAGAGATGCTTAGCACTTGTTGGCCCTTTTGCCTTCACTCTGCGGTCCAGCTCACCCCAAACCATCTCGATTGGGTTCAGGTCCGGTGACTGTGGAGGCCAGGTCATCTGGCGCAGCACTCCATCACTCTCCTTCTTGGTCAAATATCCCTCACACAGCCTGGAGGTGTGTTTGGGGTCATTGTCCTGTTGAAACATAAATGATGGTCCAACTAAACGCAAACCGGATGGAATGGCATGTCACTTCAGGATGCTGTGGTAGCCATGCTGATTCAGGTTGCCTTCAATCTTGAATAAATCCCCAACAGCGTCACCAGCAAAGCACCCCCACACCATCACACCTCCCCCTCCATGCTTCACGGTGGGAACCAGGCATGTAGCATCCATCCGTTCACCTTTTCTGTGTCGCACAAAGACACGGCAGTTGGATCCAAAGATCTCAAATTTGGACTCATCAGACCAAAGCACAGATTTCCACTGGTCTAATGTCCATTCCTTGGGTTTCTTGGCCCAAATAAATCTCTTCTGTTTGTTGCCTCTCCTTAGCAGTGGTTTCCTAGCAGCTATTTGACCATGAAGGCCTGATTCACACAGTCTCCTCTTAACAGTTGTTGTAGAGATGTGTCTGCTGCTAGAGCTCTGTGTGGTATTCATCTGGTCTCTAATCTGAGCTGCTGTTAATTTGCGATTTCTGAGGCTGGTGACTCAGATGAACTTATCTTCAGCATCAGAGGTGACTCTTGGTCTTCCTTTCCTGGGGCGGTCCTCATGTGAGCCAGTTTCGTTGGAGCGCTTGATGGTTTTTGCGACTGCACTTGGGGACACATTCAAAGTTTTTGAAATTTTCTAGACTGACTGACCTTCATTTCTTAAAGTAATGATGGCCACTCGTTTGTCTTTACTTAGCTGATTGGTTCTCGCCATAATATGCATTCTAACAGTTGTCCAATTGGGCTGTCAGCTGTGCATCAACCTGACTTCTGCTAGAGAGCCCATTTTGGCACCTACGGGGTTAATTTTTGCATTTTATCAAATTTTTCGCTGGACCTGACATACGTGCCAAATTTGGTGAGTTTTCGAGCATGTTTAGGGGGTCAAAATCCAGTTCAAAGTGGCGGACAGAAAATAAAAAACGAACGAAAAACAATAGGGGCCTTGCCTTCTGGCAGGTCCACTCACACAGTGACTTTATTGGACTCACACAGGACCTGCCCTCTCGGCTCGGTCCCTAATAAAAATTGTACTGTTGACCCATAAGATGAGGACTCAAGAAGAACAATGTAGAGAAAAGTGGGAGAAATAGTCTGTTTATACAATGACAGGGTAAGGACGATCTTATTGATAACACTGGAGCATACTGTAGAGACATGGTAAATCCACTGTTGTTTTTCTTTTGAGGTTTGTATTTCTTTCTTTGTTTTTTTTTTGTCTTCTTTCTGTATGTCCATATTTGCTACATGTTCTTAAAAAAGAAACAATAAAAAGAAATTCATAAAAAAGTTTAACTCAGACCTACTTTTCCCAAAATGTAATGAGATCTTTTCTGGGTCACTAGCAATCTATAAACCCAATTAGGTATGAATTCAACCAGTAGTTTTGCTGCTAGAGTGTTAATAAACAAACAAACCGAACCAAAAACAATACCCCTTGCCTCCCTTTCAGGGGACGGGGTTAGAAGTCAAAGTCATCTGAAATCAGGGGAACTCTAAGTCTTTTGTCGGTGTGAATCAAATCAGTCTCAAGTCATAAATAGTGATTTAAGTCAAATCATGTGACTTAAATCCTCTACCTCTGCACCCTGATAAGAGAAATGAACTGAACAAACTGCATCTGTTTTTAATCAGAGAAACTGGACAGACCGGTCCATTACTGTTCTGAACACATCGATAAACTGAAGTTTGCAAACATTGAGTACTAATGATAATGTTTTATCGCTAACTTTACAAGTCATGTTTTAAAGCCAAAATAGATAAACATTTATGTTTCTTATCTGTTCCCACACTCATTAGAAGGTAATCTATTATATTTATAGAGATTATAATGTCAGATAGAATTATAAATCCAGGTCCAGGAAGGTGATAAACTAGGCTGTGGACATGTTCCAGTTTTACTATTAATACCTTACTGTAATCTACTAAATATAAAACCATCAGCAGTAAAGTGTCCGATGGGCAAGGACCTAAATAACAAGATTTTATGCTGATCTTGAGGTTTTGTTCCCTATTCTTTTTTTTCTTGCAGCACCTGATGAAAGGAGTTCACTACCGCTGGGGATTCTTTGCCCCCAGTGGCCCTGCACTGGATGAGATAAGGGAAATGGTGGATGCAGGACAGGTAGAATTTCTCACCATTACACTTATTTCCCAGCAACTAAGAAGCTGATTTCTTTGTCCACATTTTAAAAAATATTATTGTGTCTAGTCAATGTATAAAAATTGATTATTAGAAAAAGTATTTTACAGATCTATGGGTATAATACAGTGTTTTTCAACCTTGCAGTCGGGACCCCACACGGGGTTCAAATGGGGTCACCTGAAATTTCTAGTAATTGATAAAATTAAAAAAAAGCTTACTAATAAAAAATATATGGTGAGTTGAGAGAGACAATCCCAATACATAAAAGACATGACAAACTGTGAAGCTGAAAGTGAAGCACTGTGGTACTGTTTATCTGTCAAATGTTCATTGTGGTCAGTTTCAGATGCTGCAGCTCTTTCATAATTCATAGTTTGAGTTCTTGTTTGTTCAGTATTAATTGTCAGCCTTGTAAATCCAAGCTGGACTGACTGTACATATCCTGACCAAGGAAAATAAAATTCTCACTTTGTGCAGTAATCTACATCTGGCTTTTCTGCCTCTGTCCATAATAATATACATTATATAGACTAAATGCCATCTAAAACTAATATTTATTTGCAACATAGTATTGCAAACTATTACATGATCAAAAACAAATTAATTTGAGCAAAAAACAAAACAAAAAAAAGTCTGTTTTGAATGTCTGGGGTCGCCAGAAATTTGTGATGTTAAAATGGGGTCACAAGCCAAAAAAGGTTGGGAACCACTGGTATAATGTTATATATAATGCAGTTTCTGAGTGCCTATGCAAAATATACCAGTTTTTGTTTTATTTTAGCAAAAACATGGTTTAATATAAATCATTTTTAGTCACTTTCGGATATTAGAAAGAACCTACATTTCTTGTCATTGCAGCTTGTCACAACAGAAGGATCACACAGAGGATGTTTTGTTTTGTTTTTATCAGCTGATTCAGGCTTTTGTCACTAATGTCATAATCGGTAAAAGCTGAGCATCAAGACTCAACTTGTGCTTAACCTTCTTTATTTGCTTGTGTCAGATCCGAGCTGTGGTGGAGGAGACCTTCAGCTTCTCACAGGTTCCCGAGGCCTTCGAAAAGTTGGAGAAAGGTCACGCTCGAGGGAAAACCGTCGTCCAGATCAGCAAACCGGGAGATGAGTTATAGCACTAAGTTCTGGGGACTTATAAACCAAAACTTCAAACTAACTTATTTGACTCCAAGCTCTGGGATAAATGTAGTCATGGCTGCAAGAGTAGGACAACGTACATAAAGTGGGCCATTGCTTTTGCTTTTTCTTTGTGTGGCCTTTTCTGTGTCTTGTTTGTCCAATGGCTGAAAATGCAGAAGTTGGGGACGCTTAAAAGGTTTGGCATTTTATACTAGAGAAAAGAAATAAATCTAAACTTGAAAAACGGTGTGGGAATGCTGACACAGTACCGGTGTGGAGTTGTTTTAGAGGTGATACTAACTGCAGTAAGAGAAACGTGGTCACGTGTGTGTATTCATTGCGTATCTGAACTACTGACACACTTGATAACCTCCAGTCAATGCAGCTGCTGCTTGTGCTTAGTATCATATCACTGCCATTTTAGAACTAGCCCGACAGGTTGGAGTTTGTCCTGGATACTGGGAATTGGTGCTAAATTGGTTGACATTAAGGTTCCACACACAAAAGCATAGACCTACAAGAATGTTGTGGCCCTCAATAACCTGCAATGTACCTTAATTTTGATAATATAATGTAGAAATAGGAAAAAAAAAAAAAAAAACAGGGAGTGAGGGAGGAATACAAGATGCAACAAAGGTCTCAGGACTATGAATATTGCAGCACCTCAACTATAAGGCAACCAGTGTCATCCTGCTCCTCAATAATAATTTAACCCATAAAGACCCAGTGCTATTTTTGTGCCAGTTCCCATATGATTTATTTCCTCTAAATGTATTCTTTCTGAAGCGATTTATCACCATTTATTGTAATATTATCCTCTGTATTTTGCATTGTTTCAGTGCAAATCTTGTATTTTCCTATATTTAATGTACTGATCAGGTAGATGTTAATAAAATTCTCTATTTTTAAAATTAAATGCCCTAAAACTACACAATCTTGTAAACCTAAATACTCTTATCATAATGTATAAAGCCCATGACCATATGCTCCCCTACAGTCTACAGGAGATGTTTGAGCCCAGGCAAAGTAATTATAATTTAAGGGGAACTGAAATCTTCAAGAACGTTAAGTGTAGAACAAACATAAAAAGACAGTGTATCTGTTAGAGGGGTACATCTGTGGAATAATCTGGATCAAAACTTTAAAATGTCTTCTTCAATTTGTGCATTTAAAAGGATATATAAATCCAGTGTAATAACACAATATAGAACATTATCTGAACAAGTGAATATCTAGTTATAATATAGAAGAATGCATAAAATAAGATATTGTGTATTTCCTATTTGTAATTAATTAATGCAGACATGATTAGTAGATATTATCACAATATTAATGATTGTATTTGTAGTAAATATTTAAAGTGCATATAAATGTTATAGTTTATATTTAAAAAAGGTTGATTATGCAAATCTGATTGTGTCTGAGGTGGCTAAAAAAGTGTATGTGAATGGTTTGTATGGATGCTTTGTGTTATTGTAAAAATATATAGAAGAGAAAAGTGTGTTAAAACAAAGGAAGCAGAATGAATTTAATTATTAGTTTGTAAAAAAAAAAGGGGTGGGAGTCTATAAGTTATACTTCTTCCCACTCCTTTTCGAGTGCTGAAAAACTTATTTAACCTTGTATGGTTCTTTGTTATTTGATGATTTTATGTGCTCAAAATAAAACTAAACTAATTAACTTACTAAAAGCTCAGATTAAAGTTGGGGGTTATTATATCAGAAACAGAGGAGACTTAAGAAAAAACTGACTTTTTCAACAAAATCTGTCATTAACTGAACAAAAAACAAGTGTCTCCATTCACTGTCATTGATCCAAGTCCATGGGTTTTACTGGTGAATTAATGTTGTAGAAGATGACAGTGTTTCCACGTTCACTATGGAGCTTCTGAACATCCAAATGGGACATATCTGATGACCGTGAAAAGATGACAAACTGTATTTTACAACAATTATTTACATGTATTGATATAATTAGTGGATCAACAGGTATTAAACAGTTTAGATCAGTAGAAGACTTTGGACGGCAGTGGATGTTTGGGTCTTTATAGGTTAAAATGTTTAAATATCTATTTATTAGATTATACCACAAATTATTACCTATTAGATAGATATCAGAGAGGAGCCCAAGAAATTCAACTAACAACCCCAATCCCAAAGAAATAGTTTTAACCCATAAAGACCCAGTGCTACGTTTGTGGCAGCTCCCAAATGAATTCTTCTATTTAACTTTTAAGAGATTTAGGTTTTTCTAAGATTTAATTTACTGATCATGTAGATGTTCATAAAACCTTGGATTAAAGTTGAGGGTTATATCAGAAACTGAGAAAACTGAAGAAAAAGTGACTTTTTAAACAAAATATATCATTATCTGAATATAAAACAAACGTCTCTATCACTGTCCTTTATCAAACTCCATGGGTGTTACTGGTGAATCACTGTCGTAGAAGATGATGTTCACTACGGAGCCTCTGAGCATCCAAATGGGTCATATCTGATGACCATTAAAAGATGACATCAGATCTGTAGATGCTTTTGGTCGGCGGTGGATGTTTGGGTCTTTATGGGTTAATGTACTGTTTAAAGTTTAAGGTACTGTGTTGGTTTTGGAATTCCACTCATATTTTCTATCTGTATCAGTATCTATTCACCAGTAATGAGCAAGAAAAAGCATCAGATCTCATGTTGAGAAGCTGCAACCCCACTTGAGCAATTGATTATTATTAGCAAGATATTTTACCAAATTATCACTTATATCTTATCACTGTGGAAACTTGATAATGAACTGTTCACTTCAACAGTTAATTTACAGCTCAAGAAACACATTACAGTTGATAGGTCACATATTTTATTTCATGTGTAACAGTTTTCTCTGATATTTACATATTTACAGTCAGCAGTGGGCAGTGAAATTATTGCAGTTCTGCCTAGTGTTACACATTTGGTTCCTATGTACAAACTAATGTATTAAAATATAGTTTGTGTAAAAACCTAGAAAGGTATCAAAACTTTACAACAGATCCATTCTGATCCACAGTAGTTACAAAAAGAAAAGAACATGGTCGACACATACAGTTAGACTTCATGTTGATGCCATCAGTATACGGTTACACATTCACATGACTGAGAAGCACAAAGTAGCAGGAAAAAGTACCATAAAGGAAAGACATGAATGCAGCATTGAAACAGGGCTGAGTTCACACAGAATGCAGTGGAAAAAAAAACACGAATGAGTCTTTGGTTTACTGCAGTAGAAATCAAGAGATGAACAGCGTTATGCTACATGTTCATTCTATCAGAAAACACTGTCCTATGTAAGTGCATGTTTGAGGGTCATGGTTTAGTTGATCCAGTTAATGCATAGTCATCAGTAAGAGTTAGGAGTCTTACAGGGTCATCACAGGATCTCCACGGTCCATCTTTGGATCAGTTTTCTTTCATCAAATGTGTTTAATATTATCTGGTTCTTGTCATATTGATGACCACCTGGAAAACAAGGCAGAATAAATAAAGTTAGTGATATTCAAAATACATTTACATTTATGCATTTGGCAGACACTTTTTTCCAAAGTGACTTACAGGGCAAACCCATTAGCTCTGTGAACTGGGTTCAAAATACATGGTTAAAATTTGTCCAAACTGGTATTCCACTACACAAATACATACACGAATATGGAGAAAGCAAACAGACTGAACAGTAATAATATCACAAAAAGGCTTTTAGACTTTGATGTGAGCATTACTTAACAAGTCAACTTTAGAGGAACAAAAGCATAAAACATTGGTGCCAGGCACAACAAACCCCGCCCCTCGCACGTATTGTAGCTCATTTTGACATTAATCCAGCTGATGTCATCATGTCTAAATTTGAACTTTGATCGACTTTTCCCAAAATGTAACCACATCTATTTTGGGTCACTGGCAATCTATAAACCCAATTTGGTATGAATTCAATTAATAGTTTTGCTGCTACAGACGTGAAATTTCACCCTTTATTAGTAAATGGGAAAAAAATCGATTTAAAAAATTCATAAAAATGTTAAACTCTGACCTACATTTCCCAAAATGTAATGAGATCTATTGTGGGTCACTGGCAATCTATAAACCCAATCTGGTATGAATTCAACCAGTAGTTTTGCTACTAGAGTGTTAACAAACAAAGAAACAAAGAAATAAACCAAAAACAATGCCCCTTGCCTCCCTTTCTCAGAGGGTGGGGTAATAACACTAAAGCAACAACTACTTTATGGACACTTAAAACAGAACTGGACAGTACACTGCAGCTCCTGATTTCACCAGGAGGTGGAGCCATTGGAGCAGGACTGAACTACAGTAACTCTGAGAGCACTTCAACTGAGAGAAATGGAAAGTTTTAGTTACAAAGCACAGTGAGAGCTGCTACCAAAGTCACATTGGCTACACATTGATACCTTTAGAAACAAGCTTTATGGACAGTATTTACGATTCTTGACCAATAGGAAGATGAGACTAGTATCACAAGTGTAGACAAAACTTCAATGAAACCTGATGTACAAATGCAAACATACATTACACAAATAAAATGTTTAAAACTGATGATTAATTTACAAAAATACTCAATTCCAGTGTGGTTTATTTTATAACTGCTGCATTAAATATGATTCTGACTCATGCCTAGTAAGATGGTAACGGTGTGGCGACACCTAATAAAAATATTTCCTGTCTCTCTCTTATATTTGTCATTTCAACCATCTGAATTTAATCCAGGATAAAAATGCGCATGTAACAACGGAATCTGACCTTTGACCTCCAAGACCAGGTTGGGCTGGAGGTGATAGTGGACCACACCGTCTGGAGTAATGTTCCAAATGTGGTTGTCTTTGTCCTTCTCAGGAGACACGCACAGTCTGCTGCCTGCCATCACCATGCTGCCCGACGTCTGAAGGCAGCAGTCCTCCACCAGCTACACACACACGCACAAAAAAAAAACACAGCAGTGGACATGTTAGGACTGGGTGATTTTCTTTAAGTCTTATCTTTATCTGGTAGTCATCTCAATTAAAAGGGAATGTTCGTCACAGCACATGTTCCACTAATAGACAACAAACATAAGAGCACATACTGTAACCTCTTTAGTGGAGGTATATTCCCCAGTGACTGGTAGGAATACATAGTTATTTCCTGTGTTCGTTGTATTTGTCACACCCTTGTTTTCACGTATGTGTTCAACTCAGACACAATAACAGTGACAAACCGTGACGTGTTTTTACAGCAGCCATCTGTCACACTACGGTTACTGCAGGAAAGTACGTAACTGATTAATGTCCATGTTTAATGCAAAACTTCAATAGTTAGAGCCCATGGGTGCTGCTGCAGGGACAAAAATCCTTGCACATCCCTGAAGAAAATGGGACACATGCAATGAAAAAAGTGGTGTGTGAGTAAATAGAGTAAACAGTTCATTACACTTAACTTGGTTATGGTTTTTATTCCAGCAACCAATGCAGTACATATGAGGTGCATTACTATATTTCATGGAGATTTAGATGAAATGTGAAGCTGATAATTTGGAGTAAACTACTCCTTTGTATCATGAAGTCTTGACCTTTGTTTTGTTATATTATTACATGTCTCTGTATTTTAAATTAAAATCTTTTTTATTTGTTTTCCAGAGTATAGTGCACAGGTGTTCAGTTGTTACAGACAAGTTGTATGAATAGATGCATGTCAACATCTTGGCACAGTAAGACAAGAGTAATACTAAAGAAAAATAAAATAGAAAATTAACAAAAATAAAAAAAATAATCCCTAGTCACTGCCAGCGAGCTTTCGAATATCGGTATTAGCTTGTCATAACAATGATGCACAGAGCGTGGATTGGTAAATTGGGATAATGTCAAATGTTCACAAGGCTTGAAAACATGTTTAAAAAGAGCCCCCACGCCTTCTGGAACTTTCTATTTGAATGCCAAAGTGAATACCTGACTTTTTCAAGCTTCAGGCAGGACATGATATCTGTCAGCCCTTCTGTATGAGTGGGCAGAGTGGAATCCCTCCATCTGAGGAGGATCGACCAACGAGCCAGAAGAGAGGCAAATGCTACAGTGCGCCATTTTTCAGTGGATAATCTGACCTCCATTCCAGTGACCTCAAAAAGAGATGTCTCTGTATTTTTATGTGAAACCTTTTACACTTGTCCATCTTTTATTACACTGGGACCTTGTTGCCTCTATATAGATAAATAAATTAAAATAAACAGTATTTCAGTGTTTCTGTGTGCAGACTAACGCAGTACCTTGCAGCTAAGCCGTCCTTTCTGATAGAACCAGACCTGCTCCACCCCTCCGGTCTCCTCCACAGCCTGGACCCTCATCAGCTTTATGTCGTCCAATGTTCCAGTCAGAGACATCATGCATCCTGTCTCTTTGTTGCGCAGACAGAAGTACTGCTGTTTCTGTTGGTGGCAAATATGCAAAACCAAATCTAGTTACATATAAGGCCACTGGTAGGTTTACTGTTTCGACAAGAGTAAGTTTCATGATCTATTACAATGTACAAACACATTTCTCAGTCTCTGTAACAAGATACAACTGAAATATAGAAGAATTTCAGAAAAAAAACTGACTTAAGTATTTAGTATGACCTTCCTACATACTTAAGATGTCTTGAACTGTTCTGTGTAGATAATGTTAAATTTAGTGTACTAATCTTCTAGTTTTACACCTTTTGTGGGAACAGAAATCACACTAAATTCTGACTGTTTCCTGTAGAGGACATGTAGTTTAAACTTTTTGTGAGTTTTTAACACTGTGCATGATATTCCCCTCTGCTTTTTCTTATTGTATTTTAATGAAGAGACTGAGAAATAGATATTATGCTCATTATAATTGTGTAAAAACAACACAGATAAGGGTGGCCTGTAACTTCTGCACAAATGCTGTATATGTTATTGTACTTCCAGCCTTCATGGGAAGAATGATCTCACAAAATGTCAAATCATGTAACATGAGAACAAAGACACTAGGCAGAGTCATGACATCAAATCCAACAGAACAGCATCTGACTGGCCCATATCTATCTGGTCCAAACCTGGATTAAAGGACGCAGAGATCCTATTCGCTGCCAGCTGCTGAACTGGCACCAGTCGTGCACTTCACCGGGCTGGAGTAGCAGCTGTCGACCCCGATAGTTACTGCCTTCATAGACCACCCACCTGCAGAAAAGGTCATAGTCTGTTAGTTAAGCTTCACACATTTGTACAGAATGTGACTAACTACATTTAAAACTACTATTATTATCTCAATATTTAAATGCTCTATGTTTTTATTTTCAGATTAACAGACTTATCTGGGTTTGCTGCATGTTCAATTACTGCTGCTAATGAGAAGATGTTCAATTCTAAATCTAAACTAGTGTAATTTAAGGGAATTTCAAGTGTCTCCATTAAACCTGTTGCAGGAATCTGAAACCTTTAAATGAATTTCCTAAACATGGAAGTAGCTGAGTAAAAGGCATTTTGCCTTGTTTATTCCCATCAATCAGTCCAAAGTAAATTCCTTGCATGTGAAAACTTACTAAGCAATAAACCTGTTCATAATTTTTAAATATCTCACCAGTAACAATGCTGCTACTTATTTGTGTTTTAATGACACAGACTGTTTTCAAAGATATTAAAAAAAAACCACAAGTGGAAATGTAAGTAAAGCAACGTACGTTCCTCCCTCCACCACCAGGGAGCGTATGTATCCATCCATGCCTGACTGTGTCAGACTCACAGCCCCGTTCGTCAGCACCGCCCTGCGGCCTCTACAGCCCATTTTACTGAACAAGACGATGGAGGGAAGAGACAACTCCTACACAACAAAACCAAAGTTTCACTGAGCACATGCCATTGTTTTTAATACTGTGTTCCATTACACATCCATAGACTGTACTCACGTGTCCAGTGGTTTGTGTGGAGCGGATGGTGGTGTCTGCGCAGAGGAAGCCCATGGCCTCTGCGTTGGGATATTCTCCCTCCTCCAGCACATACATGTTGTCAGTGAACTGCTCGCCCTCATACAACACCCAGCTGACACATAAACACACAGAGGTCAAACTTTTACACACACTGACTTTCTAAAAGAGCTCATTCACAATTCACTTCTGGCATCTGGAACTGAACATTAGGTGTGTTTCCATAAACATATTTCATCTGCATTTTGATGCTGTGTTTCAACATTTTTATGAAATGGTAAAATGAAAAAAACAAGGGGAAAAAACTCCTAAATTTGCAAACAAATATTTTTATACTCGCTTAAGATTATTTTTACATTTTTCTAATTAGAAAAGTTAATGTGCATACTGTGAAACTAGCTCAGCAAACATTCACCAACACCTAACAAACATTTAATCATGTGACTTGTCAGACTGATCTATAGCTTCTTGGATATTCCCAGAAAGCACGAAAACATAACTAGCGGTAGCAACAGGTGGTGTGGTCTGAGGAGGAGAATAAATTATGGCAGATGCTATTAACGCTTGGGTGTCCATAACAAACTGTGCTATTTACACCTGGGTGTTGTATCGGCCTGCCAATATCATAACAGTAGGCCACAAAGCTTTTCTAGTTAACATTGTGAAACTGTATTTCATCCCAAACCATAAACTTTTTAGCCTAAAACTAATCTGCCTGGACACTTGAGAAAAAACTGACACAAAATATTACTTGGTGTGTTTTCTTGGATGCAAATACCTGAAAAGCTGCCATGTTTCTATTTTAGAAATACTTGGTGTCAGTAATGTTAAGAGATGTTGCAACGTTGACTGTTGTGGATGGTTATGCTTATTTAATGCAGTTCCCTGTAAAAAAGGGTTAATGTTTTACTGTGCATTCGTATAATCTTAAGACCATAACCTCATGATGCCACCTCACGATGACCCTACAGCCTCGTTTATACATTAATGAAAACATACAATTCAAATGTCTACATCAAATTCACTTTTCCGTTTATAATGAACACAGCTTTAACTTTTCCAGACAGTGTTTGATGCCTACCTGCCAGCCAGAACTCTGCAGGATCTGGGGAGGAAGTCTTTATCCAGAGCTGCTGTGCTGTCCTCCAGAGACAACAGCTGCCCCTGGAAGTCTGGCTCAGAAAACAGCTGCACCTGCAACACACAAACCAACCTTAGCACACCAACCAGAACCTGAAATGGATGCCATATAAATGAGTTTAAAACCCTGACGTGAAGATACCTTAAATTTTGTTGTTCCCATCAGTGTTTCCTGTAGAACGGACATGGAGGAGAGATGAGGGGATGTAATCTTAGTATTACACAAAACAAATGACAAACCTATGATAAACACCAGTGTGGTCAAATGCTGTTTTGATTTTTAGTATAATTTCTTACATGGAAAACAGGCTGTATTGATGAAATCTTAAAGTTTTGGGCTCCCCAGTCCTCTGGGCTGGCATACAGGCCTTTCTCTAGGACGTAAAGCTCTCCACTGAATCCAGGCTTCTCAAATGCCACCCATCTGTCACATAAACACAAATCCCATCTTTATGAAACTGCACAAGACGAAAATGTGTCACCACATTTTACAAAACCACATCTTACAAATCAGGTCTGTTCTCTGACTGTAACAGTGTGTTATCACTATAAAAACAGAAGTCAATGCTTCTTGAAGGTCGTAAAACAATTCAACAAACAAGGTGGATGTAAAGCAAACAAAATGTTACATAAAGGTGTGATTACGGGTTAGATGTAATAAGCTCACCTCAAACAAGCAGCTGTTAAAAGAATTTTATTGGCCATTTGTGCAACATATAAAAAATTATGTAACTTCACTTAGCAACTTAAGAAACACTCTTCTAATGATCCTTGCTCCAAAGTTATGGAGGTTTTTTTCCTCCAAATGGATCTGTCACATTAACCTGGTTGGACTTGTATCCTCTGGGGGCGAGTACAGCAAATGTGCATGTTTGTGTAAAGGTGTGTGCAACACTTAGTCATGTCTCTAAAGTGACATGTGTAGCGCACACCCAAACAGAGTTGATCTTGTTGCCCTGTTACCTTAGAAACATTAAAGCTATACCGTATGATGTGGCATTTTTACACTTTTCTTTTGTCATCTTAAAATGCTCCTAATAAGTGTGTGTCAAACTAAAATGTAAAAGAAATCCACCAGGTATTGAAACTCAAAAATGTTTAATTCTCATATATTTCTAATAAAAGTCTGACCAATCATTTTAGTCAGTCCGAATAAAATAATTGGCCGAACCTGGCTGAGCCTCCTGTCAATCATCCATTACGGCCGTCCAGCATCCGATCCATTATCTCCATTTCACATCAGATATGTGTCCCTCTGAATCTGACACTTCACTCGCGCTGCTCCTCCTGTCACTGACCACAGTCTACTGTCTAGGATGTGTTTGGATAGAACTGACATGCACATGTGGAAGGGATTAAACGGATTTATTAACAGAAACAACAACTGAGGGGAACAAACGGGAGTCTGATGAATGAAGGATGGAGATAAAAGTCCGGAAGTCAGCTGTACTGGACTGAACAGGTCTGCATAAAGCTCAGCTTTTATGATGGTGGGACTCATACAGGTACATGTACATGGTGTCACACATGTAAGATGATGTAGGATGATAATTGTATGGACTATGAAACTTCAAATGTCCACGGAAAATTCGCGGAGGCCGCGCGTTCACAGTGCGCGCGCCCATCCCCTGGGCACTGCAGTGAAGACACTGACCCAGTACTGCACAGACCAGGTCTACTGATGGAACAGGAGCCGCAGGCCCGCGGCAGGTGGATGATGCATCTGATTACTGAGGGAGGGGTCCGCAGACACGCCAAAACGGACCGGACCTCCACCTCTGCTTCCTCCCCCATTTCCATCGCGCATCAGATGAGAGGAGAGAGGAGGAGGAGCCTCAGAGCTCAGGCAGAGGGAAGGGGGCGGGGCTTTGGAGGGAGGCGGGTTGTTCATGTTCAAACTTTTACTAAGTGCTGTGAGAAATGCCACATCGGTAGGTATAGCTTTAACAGTGTAGTAAAAATTATAAGAACTTACACTCCACTCAGGACATTGATAGACTGGGTTTTGACACCGCGGCCGATGTCCTCCATATTGGGAATGGGACCCAGCAAGTCCATGTTGAGGCCCCGCTCACTGAATTCCAGCTCACTGAACAGTTTAACATGAGGAGACATGAAGTCCTACAGAAGGTGAAAGTAAGAAAGAGTAAGTAAGAGAGGGTAAAAGTCAGTGCTCTTAAAGCTCAATTAAGAGAAACAAAATAGGAAATACTGACTGTGCAAATAGGTCTAAGTGACAGGAGCCCATCCTCACTTCCTCCCCAGTCACTGCAGTGGGCGTACTCCCCCTCCTCCAGGATGTACTGCTGGCCCTCAAAGTCTTCCTCCTGGTAGCCCACCCAACTGTAAGGAAGAGCAGGTGGAAATATCAGAACTGAATAAAATAAGAAATTACATATGAACACACATTTGCATTTGTACTTCATGACAACATTTGATTTTAAGGGTCAAAGCTTATCAACCAGTGGCTGATGGTTTAAGGCAGATACTCACAGACCACTGAGTATCTTTAAAGATCCCACTGAGAACAGTTTCTTTTTGTTCCCGTCAGATGTATCCATTTCGTCTTGCATGTCACTGAAGGTGAATACATCACTGTCCACCTCCATGCATTCCCCTTCAAAGCAGGGCTTCTCGAAGACTAAGGCCTGGACCGGACAGACAGCAAAGAGTTAAAAGTGAGCCTGAGCTGCAGGCCTTGTGAGTGTGGGCTCCTGTGGGTGTATGCACAGTTATATGATTTTTTTTTCTTTTTTGCCCTTTCCTGTCCTAAAGTAAAATGCCATTCATTCCATGGATCACAGTGCATAATAACATACAGTATCTTCAGTATCCACCATCAGTCTGGCTTGAGGCTAAAAAATGTCAAGACACCAACAAAAGCAAAAAGTCTTGGAAATATTATTTGTATGTGTTTTTTAAACAGGTAGCAGCATATTTTGTGTAAATAATAAGGTGGATTTGAAACATCAGCCATCATGAATGTGTTACCTTTACATTCAGTTTGGCAATCACGCAAAACTTAACTTCATTTTCACAGAACTCCAGGGAATACACTTGTATAACACATCAATTTTTCTGACCTCATTCTGCCAACTTGACAAAAATTGGAATACAATAATTTCAAATGTGTCAAATATACTTAGAGGTCATTGTTGAGATAACCTGGGGAATTTATGAGCTCCAAAAATAGCTGTTTTGGAAAGGTATCATTAATGGTTTCTAAAATATTCGTGATAATATCTTAAGTGTTAGGAAGCAGTATTAATAATTCCTGGGGTCTTTCAACTGTATGTTTTTTGCAATGTTCAGGCAAACAGTGTCCAGTTGCATTTTGGAAAGGTTTTGGTATATGTTTCTTCATTATTTTAGATAACCACTAATGCATTTTTAAATGCACTCACAGAAGTTTCATGGTTTTCAAAGGCTTTTTTTTCCCATCATGTGCTTCCCATTGGGCTCTGGTGGCGCAGTACTTAATATTACCATATGTCCAGAAAAGTCATCTTCTCACCGGGCTTGGCATGTTTTAGGTTTGGTACGGTTATGTTTTATGTAAAGTGATTTAGATCATTAGTAATACATTAGTAAGTGCTACCTGAGGCATTTCAGATGGTGTCTAAGGCTTTTTCCGGTGTTATAGCGTAGTGGTGAGATGGTAAGGACAATATGAGATGTGAGTGTGAAGTGCAATCCCCCAGCTCAAATACGGTTCAGTTTCTAATTCTACACACTCACTTTAATACTAATGAATAAAAACAGGAAGAAGAATGATAAATTTCAAAATCTAATAATAAGAGCAGTCGGGCTCTTTCCTCAGTGCATAAGGATCATAAACCCAGTAAACCCACCACTCTCTGGTACCTTGCACACACTTCTTTATCCTTTTCAGTGTTCTCTTCTCACTCAGAAAAATGCATCCATTAACAAGCTACAACGTTCCTCAACTCTATGTGAACAATGCCCAGCCATCAGCATGATGATTCACAGCAGATAAATATGTCTTTGCCTGACTTGTATGGTACATGTCTGATACCCATGCTTGTTTTTTCTTTGATAATCCACTTAAACCAGATTCTGTGAGGGTGACATACATTAAATATATCAAGTGAAACTTGTATTGTCAGTTAAAACTGTCCGTGACCCCTATCAACAGATGTGGTGTAATGCACAACACACCTTGACTTCATTAGGATGCTCCACCCGTATGGCTCCCTGTAATAAACAAACACATTGATCAACCCCAGCAATTAAAAAGTGACAGTTAAATATAAAAACACATCCATATTTCATGCTACTGTACCATACGGAGGGGTCTGAGAGAACCAACAAATGGTCCAGGGAATCCCCAGGTTTCGGGGCATGGATACTCCCCCGCCTCCAGGACTCCTACAAAACCACCGTACCCAGGATCACTGTACACCAGCCAACTAAAGACACACACAGACAGCGTGGGAGAGAGGGTGAGAACTGAAGGAAGGGAAAGAAGGGCGGTAGAGCTGTCATTGCTTTCACAACTCTAAATTATGGTAGGAGCACATAATAACCATTTAGAGATTACTTTCACTGAAATACTTTGAAGAAGCTAGCCTGTCTTCTCCTATTGCCTTAATGAAGGGGCCGATGTGAGTACTTCCACTCCCTTTACCATCACCTAGTTAAAAAAACATATCTAAGAGCTTCTTCAGTTGAACTATGACAACCACAAGCTGCAGCCTGTAGCCTGCATTCCTTCATGGACACAAAACAGATGCTGAACACAGACATGTTCCTGTACAGACTTCAGAAAGTTTGCATCTTAAAAAATATCTTTTACTAAAAGGATTACCAGCTAAAGTGGAACTGGATGATAAGAAATGTGACTCATTTTCAAATTAGTCTCACATTTCAAACTAAAAATGGTCAATTCACTCAAGATTAGACTAACCTTGAGATACTGCTATAATTGAATATCTCACTCAGGGACAGTTTGAGCCAGTGACTAAGCTAATGTACATAAAATATTAATGCTTTTGCCCTTATTCCAAAAAAAGACAAAATTCCTAGTATGCTACTCACATGGTTAATCAAATGAATATTTCATTAATAACACAATTTACATGCAGCCATCCATATCACTATTAATAACAGCTGTCTAAGTTTTCCACTGGTGACAGACATTTGGCTATGTGAAACAGCCTCCAATGTTTTATACCTTTTTCGACATTTGCACATATCCAAAAACTGCTGGTGTTCTCTTTAACCCATGAAGACCCAGTGCTACTTTTGTGACAGTTCCCAAATGATTTTTTTCATTATATTCAACATTTCTTAAGTCATTTAACACCATTTATTATAAAACAATTTTCCATATTTTACATTTTTCCAGTGAAAATCAGGTATTTTCCAATATTTAATGTTCCTATTATGTAGATGTTCATTAAAGCGCCGATTAAAGTTGATGGTTATTGTATCAAAAACAAAGAAAAATGAAAAAAGTGACTTTTTCAGTTAAACATATCATTAATTGAACATAAAACAAGTGTCTCCATCCACTGCCATTGATTCAACGGCATGGTGAATCAATGTTGTAGAAGATGATGGTGTTTCCATAGTAACTACAGAGCCTCTGAACGTCCAAATGGGTCATATCTGATGACCATGAAAAGATGACAAACTGCATTTTACCTGAATTATTGTATTGATAGGATTAGTGGACCGACGGGTATTTAACAGCTTAGATCAGTGGATGCTTTCGGTCACCGGTGGCTGTTTGGGTCTTTATGGGTTAATGTTCTCTTAAAATAGGTGTGCTTCCTTTGGAGAATGTATGTGGGATGCAAGTCCCACAAGTCCCACAAATCCCACAGATAAGATGCATTCTGGATGCAATGTATACATGTTCAATTAATCCTCAGAATAATATCAGCACATCCTATACGCCAGTCAGAAAAGGCCATTCAGATAAAGGCTTGATAAAAAATATACACTCGATATATGATACCGATCACATTAATGTAATGATGGAATACTATTTTGTGTGTAATCATACGCAGTGTGAGCTTAACTTACACTCCAGTATGGACTTTAATGGAACCAGTGGTATTTGAAATCCCAAATGAGCCAGTTTCTGCTATGTCATCACAATAAGATGTCATCCTTCCCAGCCCATTTACCTCTGCAAACAGGTCAATGCGGGGAACAGTGTAGTCCTACAAACCACGAAATGACAGTTTTTTTAATATCACAATAATCACACAATCAAGGAATCCGAATGAACAGTAGAATAATATAAGAAAACAATGGATGAGTGACTGACCCTCACTGCCAGTTTAATAGATCCTAAGACCATAGGTGATGATGGAACAGGCTGACCCATCTCATCCAGTGTGGTTTGAGTGCCTTCGTCAGCCCATATATTCACTATCTGTTCAGTAGGACCTTCCTCCAATGCAATGATCCGGCCCTGGAAGCATGGTTTTTCAAAGAGGAGCCAACTGGAGAAAAAAAGAATTACCCCACATGCATACAAATCATTAGGTTTTGTTATGATAAGAAGTTCAGGATAACTAAATGAAAAATTACCCAGTTTTTCTACTTTTCATATAATACTCTCCTCATTAGAAAACAACATACAAAATAATTTTGTGGAATTATAAAGTTGGATATCATTTTCATCACTGCTTGATCTATACAAGTATACGTTGAAGTCGGAGTAGCACAATTAAAGCCCCTTACCATCCTCTAATGACTCTGACTGAGATGACAGGAGACAGCTTTATCACGGTAGCATCCTCTACATCATGGTACAGTTCAAATGCTTCTCCACCAAACTGACCGTGTTCGTGTATGACAATCTAAAACATGAAATGAACATTAATGTAGAATACATGATAAAAGAATTTATAATTGACAAAAGAAGCCTTTGATATAATTTAATATTAATCATACCTTTCCTGGCCTTTTGTGAAACCCCCTTAAAACAGGTATCTGTAAGGAAATACCACATTTTTGTTATAGAATGAACCATATGGGTACAAGAAATATTTCAGCTTGACAACAATTGTAGCAGATGTGCCACAAATGAGTTAAATGAATATACAAATAGAAATTCTTTAAAAGTGGAAGCATTTAATCTCTGTACTGAGACTATGTACTGAGACTAAACACAAACATGTCATTTGCATAGTTCTTCCGCTTTTGCATGTCAATGGAAATAATTCAATGCAATGAGCTTTGGATCTGATCTCAGTAAAAATGTACTGTGTAAAATTCCAGACGGAGGACACACTTCTTTCCTGTCTTCACGTGCAAATGATTCATGACTTTGTTGCAATAACGTCACATACACACACACACACACACACACACACACACACACACACACACACACAAAAACACAGGTTACACAAGAGGGATCACCATGGAGCTAAGTACACATGCAAGTGCTTTGAAAATGGTTATAAATTGTATGTTCATGTTCAAAGATCTTAGAGGTCAAACATGAATCAGCTGGTTAATGGTGCAGTTACAGTTTTATTTAAAATATTTCATTACTTACCTTTGGCTTTGAAGTAGACCGTCCATTCTGAGCAGTCTTCTGGATGTGGTTGGTGGTTGGAGGCAGTCCTGCAGGACTTTTCGGGGCTACATCAGCCTTAGGTACTCCTGCTTTCGAAGCCTGGTCCATAACAGTAATCAGATCCAGTTTGGATTTTCTTGTTGGTGTTAAACCCTGGGAGGCCTCTGGTTCACCTTTGTTCTTCTTGAGGTATTTTTCTAAATGATCAGGCAGTTTTATCTCTGAGAAGGAGGGAAATGAAGGAGTAGGGGAGGTGGGGCTAACCACTGAGTCACTAACTCTACCTGAACCACCACCTACAAGTGAACTCTGATCTAAACCCTTCACGCCCTTCTTATCTTCTCCGACGCCAAGGTGGGGTGAATAACCAACTCCCTGTTTTCCAAGGGCGGGTGGGTCCTGTTGTTGTGCAGATGAAGGTTTGCCGTTGGAGGCGGGGGAAGCCTCCTCATTGTTCTTCCTGGAGGACCGAGGGGAGCTCAATAAGCTAGAGAGGATGGACATCCTTTGTAGCCGTGACGTCCGCTTCCCAGGCTCATTTCCATTGTTTTGCCCATCTTCTTTTCCTGCCTCAACTTGTGCCCTCTCTTTGCCTCCATCTTTTTGTTTTTCAGTGAGTGACTGCATTTTACCTTCCAGTGAGGGCTGGGTACTGTCTTGAGTATCTTTCTTCTGATTAAGGCTTTCTCTCTTGGCTGCTTTTTGTTTAATCATCATCGCTGGAGACAGATCTTTAAAGATCTTGGAATCTTTTCTTAAACCAAACTGAAATTGCTCTGGATCAAACGTTCGCTCAAAATTATCCTCCTTGATGGCAGGCATTGCAAAAGGTGGAGATGATGGCTTTTTTCGGGAGAACCTCTTCTTTGGAGGTAATTGGAATGGGATTCCACCTTCCTTTATGGTCTTAATGAAACCATCCAAGTCGTCAAGGTCATGAGATTCATCGTCACTGGCTGAGGCCTCTTTCTTTCCTTTCCTTCTTTTGGTTTCCTTCTGACCCTGTCTCTGATGATGCTCCACATCTAACCAGCTAGATGGAGTATTTGTCTTTAGTGGAAGACTTTTAGATGCTGTAGATAGTTCTGCTGTGGCCAATGGTGACAAACTACTATTGAATGATGGCTTTGCAATCCTTTCTCGACTAAAGTTTATGGATCTGTCTTCACTTAAAGCCTTTGGTTTCTGTTTTTGACTACTATATGCTGATGACTCACCAGTTTCTAATTTTTTCACTTTCTTTTCCTCTTCAATCTTTTGCACCTCAGTAGTGATACCTGCTTTCTTTAAAACAACAGCGGGCTTCTCTTGTTGCTGCCCACTGCCTTTTTCTGTAGATGCATCTTTTATCAAAAGGGTTCCTGACTCCGGTTTTTCATCCAGCTTTGACATCTTCATCTGCTGGTCCTCCTGTTTTGTCACTTTCTTTCCTTCATCAAACAATTCATTTTTCTGTTTGTGTGTCATATCAGACCCCTTGATTTCCTTTCCAGCCACTTTAATAGTTGATATTTCAGGCGATTTAAAACAGTCTGTTGACTTTTTTGGACCTTCTGTTGCTACAGTCTTGTGTTCTTTCTCTAGTTGAGTATTTGGAGGTTCAATATCTTTGGTTAGATCAGTCTTTTTCTCAGTTCTATTAACCTCATCACGATTATCTGAAAAAAGAGATGACTTCTGGTCCCTCTGGAGGTATAGTTCAGGGATACTTTGGCTAGATGCCTTTCCATTCATCAAACTTGTGATTGAAGGATGTTGTGTTTTAGTCTTGTCTTCAGTACAGTCAGGTGTCAGATTTTCAGTCACTTTTGGTTTTACTTCTTGAGCAGTAACTGATTCTGAGGTTTTACTCTCTTTAAGATTGTCTTCAATTTTTACTTTTTCTATCTCTGTTCTTGCAGATTCAGATTCTGTTTTGACGTGTTTTATCAGTTTGGTGATATCCTCAACTTGACCTCTAATGGACTTCTGGTCTTCTTGGTTGCTGCTGTCACTGGTTGCATTCACAACTGCAGTGTCATTCAAAGTCTTTGGTGATACATTTGTTTTACTCTTGTCTTCAGTAATTTCAGCCCTGTGACTTTCAGTGCTTTCTGTTTCTGGTTCTTGAGTTTTTTTGATAGATGATATTTTGTTCTCTGCTGGAGCCTTTTCTTTCTTAGATTCCAGTTCAAGGTTCCTCTGGTTGGATTCACCTGATTTATCTGTGCCTTTCTCTTTGGCACCATCCTCATCTTGATCTTTAATCATTATGGACTTCTTGTCTTGTTGGTTGCTGAAGTCACCGCTAGCATTTAGAGCCTCATGTAAGCCCTTTGATAAAATATCTTTATTTTTATTCCCACTCACAGTGCTTACTGCAGCTTCCAGTCCCTGAGTTGTATCCATTTGCAAAGTCTGACTTTTTTCTAGTTTGGTAATGTCCTCATCTTGATCTCTAACAGTAGTAGACTTTCGGTATTGTTGGTTTCCATCTTCAGTTGTATCCTGCTTGATTATAGTCTCATTCACAATCTTTGCTGATATACTAGTTTCACTCACCCCTTTGGTATCTTCTGCACTATGACTTTCAGTGCTTACAGCATTTAGTTCTTGTACTGTATCAATGTGTGAAACTTTGTTTTCCGTTTGTGCTTGTTCTTTCTCAGATTCCACATTTGGGGATTTGGATTCTCCTGATTTATCAGTGCTTTCCACTTTGATGCGGTCTTCATTTTGATCTGATTCCAGGTCTAGGTTCACACTTGGACCTTCTGCCAATTCTGTTAATGTAGAGTTGATTTTCTCTGGTTTAGCGAAGTCCTTATTTTGATCTCTGACTGAAATGAATGTCTGATCATGTTGGTTGCCATCTTCATTTTTAGTTGTCGCTGTCTCATTCAAACTCTGAACCTTGGATTCATTTGTTTCACCGTCCTCTTTAGCACTGGGACTTTCAGAGCTTGCCGTTTGTGGTTCAGGAGTAATATCTATGTTTAAGACTTGGTTTTCTAATGGAGCTTTTTTTGTATCAGATTCCAGTTCAAGGTTAACACTTAGATCTTTGGATTCTGCTGATTTATCAGTGCTTTTCTCCAGTTTGATAGTGTCTTCATTTTCAGTTCTAACAGTTATGGACTTCACATTATCTTCTTGTCTGATAACTTCGCTATTGGCACTTCCACTTGAAGTCTCACTTAAGCTCTTTAATGATGAACCATTAGCTTTGCTCTTCTCTTCAGCTGTACCACTTTCAGTGCCTGCTGCTTCCAGTTCTTGAGTTGTATCAACATGTGAATCTTGTTTTTTATCTAGAGATTTTTCTGTCTCTGATTCCAAGTCTAGGTTCATATTTTGACCTTTGGACTGTGCTAATATAGAGCTGATTCCCCCTCGTGTGGCGAGTTCCTCATTTTGATCTGTAATTGTAATGGGCTTCTGGTCTTGCTTGTTGCTAATTTCACTGTTACTAACTACAGTCTCATTAGAACTTGTAATCTTTGATTCATTTGTTTCACCATCCTCTTTAGCACTGGGACTTTCAGAGCTTACTGCTTCAGTTGCATCTCTGTGGACTACCTTGTTTTCTGTTAAAGCCTTTTCTGACTTAGATACCACTTCCAGGTCAACATTGCGATCTTTGGATTCTGTTGATTTATTGATGCTTTTCTCTGGTGTGGTGATGTCCTCATCATGAGCTTTAAAAGTTGTGGACTTCTGATCTTGTTGGTTGCTGACTTCATTCTTCACATCTGCAGTCTCATTCATGCTCTTTATCAAAGGTTCACCCTCATCCTTTGCTGTCTTGGACTCCTGGTTCACATTTGGATCTTTGGATTCTGTTAATTTATTGATGCTTTTCTCTGGTTTGGTGATGTCCTCATTCTGAGCTCTGGAATTCTGGTCTTGTTGGTTGCCAACATCACTATTAGCATTCACAATGTCATTCACACTCTTTATTAAGGATTTCCTTGCTTCACTCTCCTCCTTGGTGCCTTCAGCACTGTGACTTTCAGTATTTGCTGCTTCCAGTTCTTTAGTTGTATCAGTGTGTGAGTCTTTGTTTTGTATTGGAGCTTTTTCTGCTTCTGATTCCAGGCCTAGGTTCACATTTGGACCTTCTGATTCTGCCAATATTAAGCTGATTTTCTCTGGGGCAGTGATGTCCTCATTTTGATGTATAACTGTAATGGACTTCTGGTCTTGCTGGTTACTAACTTCACTGTTAACAACCACAGTCTCATTTAGACTTTCAATCTTTGATTCATTTGTTGCATCGTCCTCTTCAGCACTGGGACTTTCAGAGGTTGCTGCTTGTGACCCTTGAGTTACATCTATGTGGTTGACCTTGTTTTCTGTTAAAGTTTTTTCTGTCTTAGATTCCAGTTCCAGACACACATTTGGATCTTTGGATTCTGTTAATTCATCAATGCTTTTCTCCGATTTGGTGATATCTTCATTTTGATCTGTAACTGTAGTGGACTGTTGGTCTTGCTGGTTGCTAACATCAAGGTTAGCATCTGTAATCTCATTTAGAGTTTTAATCTTTGATGCCTTTGTTTCATGATCTACTTTAGCACTAAGAGTTTCAGAGCTTATTGTTTGTGGTTTTTGTGTTGCATCTGTGAGTAAGACTTGGTTTTCTGTTACAATCTTTTCTGTCTCAGATTGCACTTCCACATAAATGTTTGTATCGTTGGACTTTTGGTCTCGTTGGTTGTTAACTTCACTCTTAGCATCTGCAGTCTCAGTCATGCTCTTTAGCAATGACTCACTTATTTCACTTTGATCTTTATTTTCTTTAGCACTGGGGCTTTCAGTGCTTGCTGCTGTTTGTTCTTCAGTTGCATCAGCATGTGAAACCTGGTTTTGTACTGCAGCCCTTTGTACCTCCAACTGTACTTCTAAGCTCACATTTGGATCTTTACATTCTGTTAATATAATATTCATTTTCTCTGGTTTGGTGATGTCCTCATGTTGATCTCTGACTGTAATGGACTTCTGATCTTGTTGTTTGCTAACTTCACTGTTAACAATTGCAGTGTCATTCAAAGTCTTTACAAATGATTCATTTGTTTCACTCTCCTCTTTACCTTCAGCACTATGGTTTTCAGTGCTTACTGTTTGTGGTTCTTGAGTCTTATCCGTGTCAATGACTTGGTCTTTGGTCTGAGCTTTTTCCATCTCAGATTCCTGTTCCAGGTTAACATTTGGATATTTGGATTCTGGTAACTTACTGGCACTTTTCTCTGGTTTAACGATGTCCACATCTTGATCTCTGTCAGTAATGGGTTTCAGGTCTTGTTGGTTGCTAGCTCCACTGCTAGCATTTGCAATCTCAGTCCCACTCTTTTTTATGGATTCACTTGTGACACTCTTTTCTTTCTTACTTTCAACACTGAGACTTTCAGTGCTGATGGCGTCCAGTTGTTTATTTGTATCTTTGTGTGAATCCTGGCCTTCTAAAATCACCCCCTGAGTTGTGTCAGTCTGAGGCTCCTCCTCCTTGATGTCAGTGACTGGACTTTTGGGTTCAGTTGTTATAGAAGCATTTTTCTCAGTTTTATGATCCTCATCTCTGTCTTTAACAATTACAGATTTTGCATCTTCTTGATTGCTACTTTGAGAGTCAGTTCTCTGATTTGAATCCATAGTCTTCACTAACAAATCCTCCGTTCCCTCATCTTTAGCACTCTCACTTTGAGTGCTTACTGTTTCCACTTGTGGAGTTCGATTTTCTTTTAATTCATCAGTGCATTTGTCCTCCTGATTCGTTTTATCCCTAACTTCCTCATCGTTATGTTTTTCTTTGCTTTCAGTTAATGTCTTCATCTGCTGATCCATTTCCTTTTCAGTACTCTTTGCATTTTCTTTCACAAAGACCTCATGTTTTTGGTCTTTGTCCAGTCCTTTGGCTGCATTTTCAGAGAGTGACATTTGTTTTTCTTCCTTTTCTGCCTCTTTCCTCTTTTCATCCTGAGTGGATGAAATTGTTGTCTGTGGTTCCTCCTCTGACTGAGGCTGTTCACATTTTTGCTCTGATGACAGATCAGATGCTTTCAGTAGTTGTGGGATGGACTTCTCTTCTTCATCCATAGAAGTCATGCCCTTGGGCACCTCTTTGCCACTGGTTTTTGAGTCGGTACTTTCTACTGCTGTGTCATTCAGCTTTTCATTTAGTTTTGAGTCTTTCTCCTGTCCTTCACATTCCTCTGTTCGTGAAAGAGACTCTTTGTCCAACTTATTTTCAACATTCTTTGGCAATTCACAAACAGTCACAGCCTCTGTTTGGATGTCTAAAACTTCAGCTGGGTTTCTTCCAGCATCTCTCTCCTCTTTCACCTCAATATGTTTTATTGAATTTGAGCTTAATGTTGAGGGTGGTCTGTCATTTTCACTCATATCTGCAGTTTGATCTTTTAACAACCCTTGCTCATTTTGCTGCTCTGTAATGGCCTGCTTAGACTCATCTGAAGGAGCAACAGAATTTTCTGAAAGAACCTCTTTAGGTACAGAGTCTTGGGCTTTTGAAGCCACTTTGTCAGAAGAATTACCTGGAGTAAACTCTTCTTTCTCTTCATTTGCTGCTCTATCCACACTGGATATGACACCCTCCTGATCTGGTGTTATGTCACCGTGTTTGTTGTCATCCACAACAGGTTTGGTGAATGTATCTATTACATCCTCATGCTTGGGTATTATGTCCTGAGCCAAGAGGGCAGGGTCAGAATTGGAAAGGCTTTTCTCCTGAATTAAGTGGGGTTTTATGTTACCAGTGAACTGACTGCTCTCTAAAGGGGGCTTGTCTTTTGCTACTTCTGGGGAAATTTCTGGTGGGAGTGTTTTTTCCTCCTGTGTTGCGCTTTCACTTTGAACTGGAGAAACTCTTTCAGATAGAAGCTCAGATATGGGCTGTTGCTTGCCCTCACGTTGTCCTCCTTGGCTGTTAACATCAGTGTTGTTTACACAGGTGACTGTTAACGGAGATGAAACTGCTTTGCCTGCCTCACTGTTGGGTATTATTTCCTCTCCTGGGCCTGTTTTTGGTGTTGGGGTTAATTTTACATGAGAGTTCTCCTTTATATTATCATCATTTTTATCTGATTGGATTTTTGACATTTCTTCAGTTGTAAGACTGGTTACATTGTCTTTCAGTCCATCTGTCTCTTTCTCTTTTACTTTGATTTCACAGCAACTGGATTGACTGTTTGTTAGATTTATGATGTTGGCTTCAGTCTCTGTAAATACAGACTTATCTTGAGTTGATAATCTCTCACTGCTATTATCATTCTCCACCTGATCTGTTACCAAACTCTCAGATGGTTTCACAGCTGTTTCTGAGTTTGAGTCCACATCTGAGTCCTGTTGGTTAGATGTTGATGTACTTGCAGAATTCTCAGTTGGAAAAGACTGAGGTTTTTTAGATGGTAATCTGGAGATTCTTTGACCCCGCGTAGGAAGCTTACTACCTGATAATAGTGGATCAGATGAATCTTTCGCTGCATGTTGTTTGATGTCAGTCTGTTTGCAGAGTCTGGATGGGACAGTTTTCTCGTGCTTAGTTGGAGGTGGAGTGGTACAAGAGTTTGTCTCACTTTCTTCGTGGCTTTTTTTAGAAAGTTGTTTGGATGGCCTACTCCCTGCTGAAAAATAAAAACAATTACACACTGTCTCAATAAGCAGAAAGCAGATGATCATGAAAAGTGTACAAATTGTTACACTCACACTTGTTTCAGTCATTGTTTACAAGAGAGTATGACTGTCACATAATCACCCAATTGGAATTTTTTCCACTGCTGTTACTTTGTATAATGGTGACACTCGTCTCCATTCAATTGTGTAAAAACAGCTGAATAAATCTCACAGAAAGATTTTATTTTATCATTATTTTCCATTTGACTGACACGTTTACTGTTACCTGTCATTGACAGTAATTCCTTTCTACATTTCAGTAAGTGAGCTCAATATATTTCTATTATGTCAAAATTACCCTGTGCAATTTTGTTTAATGCCAAAGAAATGGCTTTTCTTTGAGCTGCATAATTAAATGGATAATAATCGCAGTGTTAGACGGTGCAATTATATGATCACATTAGGATTCATATTAAAAGGTTGTAATTGTTAATTGTATTGTGTAATTGATAGCCAATTAAGATTTCATTCCCATTACAGCCATTCAAAGGAGCTCATACAAATACAGTAAATGGCAGTGTTGATAGTCCAGGGGAGAGGAGACTGTGCTGTCTCACATCTTACCTTTCTTTGGGCTTCCAGGATCTGGTGTTGGCGTCTCACTCCCTGGAGTTACTTCCTGCCGCTGTGGACTCTTCTGGGCCATCTTGGACTCTGTCTGGTCAGATGTGATCTTTTTATAGGAGGTACTCTTTGTTTCAGGGGTCTCCTCGTGCTTTTTTCTTGATGGAGATGTAACAGGCAACCGACTTTTTGGAGTCACAGAGGAGGTTTTCTGCCTTTTGGCGACCGGACTTCCTCCATCAGTTGTGTGTCTTATTTTAACACTACCTTCCTCATGGTCATTAGCCAGACCATTTACGAGATTTACAGCACCACTGTCCTCATCTGGCTTTTCTTTAATTAGCTTTGATACTGTCTTGTGTGCTTTTGTGGTAGAAATGTCTCCCTTTCCTCCCTTCGCCTCCTCAAAACTTGCTTTCCTGCCAACTTTGGTTGTAGTGACTGGAGATTTCAAAGCCTCTTTAGTTGCAGGTTGCTTCTGTAGTTTAGATGTTGTTGTTGTAGACCCGAGGGCATCAGTCACTAACGTTTTATCTGGAGTCACTGGTGCTTTTACGTCAGAGTCTAATGTTGGCCTTTTGGGGATTTTAGACCTTGAACTTGTTGCACTTGAAGGACCACTGGTGCTTTGGTCTTTTAATGTTGGTATCATAGAAACAGTTTTTTCACCGCCATGCTCTCTCTGAGGTGACGCGTCACTGGAAGTTTTCAGTTTTATGCCTTCTATGGAGCCCTTTGCCTTTGTTGTCACCGTTTTGGCCTTGCTTACAGCTGCAGAGGATAAAGTCTTTACTCCACTTGCTCTGGTATGTTGGTTCTCTGCTGCTGCTGTTTTAACCTGTCGTTTCAAGGGTGTAGCCTGATTAGCCCCCTGGCCTCTTACCCCAGACCCTGATACTTGTGACTTTCCCCTGTGCATGTCTGAGGCTGCAGATGTATCGACAGCGTCAGAGTCCTCTGGGTCAATTTTCTCTTTGACTAGAGGTTCAGGAGTGTTTGTGTCAGAGTGTGAAGTGTCATCGGTTGTTGTGAATGGCTCTGATTCGGCTCCTTCGAGTTCCACATTGATGTTTTGGGGATGTTGTGGTCTAATGCAAGACAGGAAAGAAAATACAGTCATAAATATTGAATGGCTAACCTTTGCAATTACACAAGTCACCGGGTATTGAATAACAAATGCAAATCAAAACAAATAAAATGTATTTTCAAATTGTGATTGAAATAAGTGGCACAAGAGGCAACTGTAGTCTCCATTAGGTTAAATAAATAAATAAATAAATAGATGGTGGAAGAAAACCCAGTTTAGTCATGCTACAACTATGCAAGAAAAAAAAAAGGTAACCTGTAGTACCTCTGCTAATATAAATCATTATCCAGCCTTCAGGCATTTTCGGGCCTGACCACCTACAGCCTGGAGTGCACAGACACAAAGTAACAGCCAGCTGGGAAAATACTGAAGTCATTTCCATAGTCACAGTGCTATTTAGTCTTTATTCAGAAAGAAGAGAGAAGAGTGTCTGAATGCATGCCACTCCTTTTTCTATATGCACATGTGGATCTTTAACTATGAAAAGAATTCAAACAAAAGTGTACAGGCAGTAGTCTCCAGTAGCTGTCTGTTCTGTAATGACTAACTTGTTCAGGTGGCTACAATACACCATTGGTAAACAGAGCAGAAGGCAATTGCATAAATTGAAAATAACGCTGCCATTTTTATTACTACATTTATTTTAAAATAAATATTTTTGTATCAGAAATATTTTACAACTTTAATTTACTGCTTTAAAGTCTTGCAATGGTAACATACATCCCCATGATAGTAGAATTAGAAGTATTGTATATGAATATTTCAGTGCCTCAGTGCAGGTTGAGCCTGTATTGTTCTCCCCTGCTACAATGGAGCTTGGGAACTCAGAGCTCAGGTTGCATGCAGGTTTTGCTCTCTGTTGCTCCCTATACCTCTGTTCCTACAAGCATCAAAGAGACTATTAAACAATAACCACAGTAAAATAAAATAAACAGATACATACGGTGTTGCTTCTGTTGTGTCCAAAGCCTTTGAACTTGAATCTGTGCTGCGTTCCTCTTCTGCTGTTTTGCTCTCGTCTAAACTGGGCTCTGGACTTATGCACACCTTCTGGGCAAAAAACCTATTCTTTGAAGGCAGACTTACAGTCTTGCGTGTAACACGGACTTCACTGGAACTTCGTTTATCCTTAAGGGACCTTTGCTTTGAGTCTGTGCCAGTGTCAGGCTCCTCTGGCTGCGGTAAGACGGTTTGGAACTCCCCCTCAGTCGATGCCAAGGAGACTGTGGACTCTGGCAAGCTGCCACTGGGCGGCAGAATCTCTGAGGGGGTAGCTGGGCTGTCTGCAGCACCCCGAGTAACTGAATCATCCTCAGGAATGACTGTGACAGGTATAGCAAGTACAGGAGGTGAGTCTGCTCTGGAGCCCTCCTCTTCTTCGATAATAGTCTTCTCTTTCTCCCCCTCCCTCTCCCATTCCACCTCCTCTCCCAGGTGTGTTTCCACCCATATGGCTTTGTGGAAGGAAGGGGACTCACTCCTGGGTGTGCTCTCCTTCTCAGGGGAAGGTTTATGAGCAGTGGTTATGTCAGAGAAGCTACTGCTGGACACCTGATTCCTGTTCTTGGCTTCTGAGTCTTCAATTTTCATGCCTGGAGAGTTTTCATCTTCCTGTCGGGTTGTGATGATGTGTGAGGAGGATGCATGAGAGCCTAATTTAATTCCTGATAGCGTAGTGCTGTGCCCCTTCTCTCCAACTGTTACAGAACTCTTCTTTGATGCTAAGCTTATACAGGTCAGGTTCGGTGACTTCGGAGCTGTAGTTACGCTGGAAAGGGAGATTTTAGATGTCGTCATCATGGTCTGATCATCTGTTTTATCCTCATTAGAGTCCCCTTTGTCTTTCAGGATGCGTTCTTGCAAAGTGGTCTTCAGTCTCTTGCTTACTTCTTCAACCACTGAGTCCGCAAAGCCTAACTCTGAGCCTGAATCAGCATTTAGATGAATGGTATTTACTTGGTCAAAGGGGGTGGGAGTCGCATTCCCAGAATTCCTTTCGCCACTGGATGTGCTGATTTTGCACACGTGCACTTCCCTCACACTGCTTCTTCCACTGCTGTCACTGTCTGCAAACGGCAGTGCAGCATCACCTACCAGCACAGAGGCCAAGCTTGTTGTGCTGGGACTGGAACTTTGGCTGAGGTCGCCGCCATACTCAGCTCCTGTCTTTGCATTACGTGACCAGAATTGCTGGCTGTAATGATGAGAAACAGTTGGCGTCTTTAGCCCATCCTCGTCTTGAGAATGGGATGAACGGGGGGACTGTGGGGAGCCTGCATCTGTGGAGCCATCTGAATGCTTCCTGCTGCTGCTCTTCTTTCTCTTGGAGTGGAAAAAACTGCTGATGCGATCAAACACTTTCCTCCCATCTGGATTCTAAAAGACAAGGACAGACAACAGACAGAAAGACAGGTGAGGTGGGATAGTCTGTGGCACACCCTGTTTGGCTGCTTAAAAAGGAAAACAGAAAATGAAAAGCTTGAGAGTAATGCAGAAAATAACTTCACATATCTGTTTCATGAGACACATGGTTAGGAGAGGAAAAGCGGATCAAAAACAACAAATTAACAGACTCCTGCAGAGTAGACTACCTAATTTGCAATAATATGTACATATAGAAAAGTGTTTTTATCAGGCCTAAATAAGTGAATGAATAAATCCAGACAAAACTGTAGCACCAACAATGTAGCAACAAATCTATGATATTTAATTAGACAGTGTCTTTTTGTAAGTTTTTGATCCAATCATGAAATATTTTGATAACAAGTCCATACCTAGGCAAGAAAAACCACCTACCTACAGATAAGAGAGTGTTAAAATCTCGCAAGCTAAAAACATTAAACAAATGTGGAACCAACAGCATTCAAAACAGCAGTGGGATGACTAATAACTAACCAGACAGATATAAATCTTATTTGTTGATCAGATCAAGGGTCACTCACTACAGCTGCTATAAACAAAAGGACGATGAAGCTAAATTCCATAAAGAAACTAATAATCGCCAAGCATGGTTTCAATATCTAATAGTGAAATAGGGGATAGAGTGAAGAAGCAGCACTTCTTTAACAGGATTAATGTTTTAAAACAACAGTAGTCTGTCTGAAAGGCCCCAAGGAAAAAAGCATTATGTCTGCATAATACTGTACACACCTTACAAAAGACGACTATAGAGAGCACATGTTAAGACAAGAAGACCATAATGTAATAAACAAAATACCATTTGGATTTCCTGGAAACTAAGCTGATAAATAACCTTTGGCATTCCACACCCAGCTTTTGTCTCAATGTGGAATAAAAGACAGTATTTCATGATATCTGTCTGTTATAAAGTAATTCTTACCATGATCTGTAATGATGACAGCCGCAAATCTAAGAAAAGACAAAATCCAACGTCCCACTTCTACACAAGACTACATAAAACATAAATAGTTGGTTCTCTGGTATAAGCAGCCTTACAGTCCTGGTTCAGTGTGTGAGGGAATCTACAGCCAAGTGGCCCAGCTCTGAACAAAGTGTCTCACTTGAGGGCATGGCCATTTGCATCACAGCTCCAGTGTAAAAAAAATATGGTGAAAGACAGTTCACATGACAAAGTAGTGAAAGGAATTCACAATCCAGGTAAATTTAAAGGGTGTGGATAGAAAACCCAACCCTTCGACATTCTAAAGTTGTGCAAATCAACAGCACATCTGTTATCTCCTGAAGACTTCTCTTTGTATCAGCTATGAATCATACAACTAATATGGGCTATATTGGTTTAGAGGTAGCACTGCAAATATACAGACATGTAAAATTCACTTTGTCAGTGTCTACACTAAAAGCTCATAACTCGGCTACTGACAGTAAACTGAATACTTTCTTACTGGTGAAGGACTTTCCTGGGATAAAAACCTCTTACAACACAGCCTGTCATGTGTCCAACATTTCCATAAATTCACTGAGCAAATAACAAGTTAAAGGCAGACTGTGGCTTGGCTTTCCAGTTCAATTTTAAACAGAGACAAAACCCAACAAAATCGCCTCAGTCTGTTGTTTTAGCAGTATCATGGTGTAATAGTCTTAGGATACTGTACCCCCAAGTTGTTGAGACTCTCTCACAAATCCACCGCTTTGAAGCAACAAAGAGTGAATAGAAGAAGAGCATATATAAAGTTTCCTGTATCCAGTGTATTCAAGGATTGAACGGCTACCTGTCATCTCTTTGTGTAAAGCTAATAGCTCTACACTCAGCATTCTCCTTATATTTAGTCACAACATTGACAAACATCAGGTAGGTGGAGATTTACAACCATATCTATGTGTATTATGGCCACTTCCTTATCAGTTAGCCAAAGCTTTGCTTCATTCTCTGATCTGAGCAATAGGTAATAATAAAACCACACAAAGACACAGTAATGAAGAACTTATTTACAGGTCAATAAAACATTGGATTTAGTCTGCAAACAGATTAACAACAGTGTTAATGGGATTTTTGAAAATTAGAAACCCAGATAAAATAAACGGATACTCTAGATACTCTGACGTGTCGCCTCTATACAACTCATATATCAACAAATATCCCTAAGAGCAGGTTTGACAGGTTTCAGTCTATGGAAAGTAGCTCTGGGACAGTGAGATCCCATGGGATTACGTGCTTAGTGTCTTAAAGGGAAAGAGCACAGGAGTCCAGTACCAGAACAGGTGTGTATTTCAGACAGGTAAGTGTGTCAGTCGGTAGGGTTTCTCCACTGTCCCCTACAGGCAGCAATGACAGAAAACAGCCTCAACCTGTTGATGATGTTCAGCGGTTTGGAGATATAAAGTGAACAAAAACCACTAACCAACACTCAAATACAGATATTGTTAATTATGCATGAATCACTGTGAATAAACCTCGTGTACCCTTTGTCAACAGCCTGGAATAGATAAAGCAGAGGAGAAACTACTGTGGAACAACTGCCATTCTAATAAATGGCCATTATTTTATGTACGGTTTCAAGTCTGTGTTTTGTAATGCAAATAAAAACACCTTAAGTTTATTAACATAAATACACACTATCAGCTGCAGAATAAACAAACCTTCCCTAAACATAAATTTATCAAATGAGTAAGTTAGCAAGCCATTTCAAACAAGGATCTGATAACAAGAAAGGAGAAAAGTTACAAAGTCCAAATATATGTTAATACATGGAAAAACATCTACATTCTCCATGTGCAGTATTCTCACAATGTACCAGCTCCATATGTCATATGTTATGACAGGGATCTCCACATTTACTGGATGATCAGCTATTTTCATCTTTTATTGTTGTTGAAAATGAACATATGAAACACTACTTTAAGACATGACTAAACTTTTTTTTTTAAAAACCCGAATACTGTAATAGTGATAATATTCCATAGAGTTTACATTTCAAAATGTTGTTTATCTGAAATCTATCCCATCGTAGATCAGTGAGTCAGATACCACTGCCTTCCATTGTCATTTGAGCCAAGTTTATTTCTCCTTTTTTTGTCCCAAAGGACACAAAGTCTGCATTTATGAATGATTTAAAACGTTTTTAGAATCCAATCACATACTTATTTACCATTTATCTTTTAAGCTTCTACTTGATTTCCAGTTATGTATTTGTATTATCATTTGCTGTGCATGTTTGTCTTGTTTGTACATGCTACATTCATTCATCCACATAGGATGGTATTCTGTTCCTTCCATATGGAAACACTGTTTTGTTTTCTTTGTTGTTTGTCATTGTAAAAAAGTGGAAATACTAATGACTTCACACTCCCATATCTGTTTGGATACATACAGCAAAAGAATTAATGAAGAAAAATAAATAAATAATTGGGGGAAAATTATTTCAAAGCAAAGGAGCATGACGTTTTACAGTTGCTGAAAACTGGGAATACATGTAGAAAACATGCACACAATCACATACAGTATGCATGTGATAACACTTGCAGAAAAAATATCAACAATGAAAGCTCTTGACATCGTTGTAAACCCTAAAGTTTGGCGAGTTTAACTTCATGCATGTAGTTTCTTATCTGGAATAATTTCACAGCACTCATAATGAAGTGAAAAGGCATTAAGAAAACTAACCTTAAAGAATTTTGAGGGCGAAGTAGGGCTGTGTGGCTGAGTCATGTCGAAGCTTATCATAGAGCTGGCCTCAGATTGAGGGTCCCACTCCGACTCGGTCCGGAAACTGCATTCTGTGGAAACACTCATCTGGTCGTAGCTCCTGGTGGGGAGAGAGGCAGGAAACAGAGAGAGAGGAGGGGGAAGGGTGCAGAGAGAGGATGTTTTGTCATTGGCTTTTGTTTCTCCTCTCGCTGTACATTTGTTCTGTTTTTATTAAGAACAACTCAGCTGTTTTACTACAATTTCACAACTATTTCATAGATCTCTATATTTTAGATCTCTAAAATATGCACTTCACACAGGATCATTGCTCTTTATCCAAATAAAAATTCCAGATTTTTCCTAAACTGCAATCCCCCCCCCCCCCCCCCCCCCCCCCCAAGACTTTGACTTTATGTATTTTTATACTTGCGTGTCTACTTGTTTGGTTGAGATTGTACCTGTTGTGTGTAGTAGAAAAGTTCATTTTAATAAATATATGAACGAAAGAATGAATGAATGCATAATTTGCAGTAAATTATGTTTTACTCACAGAAGCATTTAACACATATGAAAATCACAAAAGTGCATGGATATCACACAAACAAGTTTCACTAGAATCATTCCAGTACCGACCAGTTAGTGAAATCATATCCAGTTTTATATATGCTTTCCTCATGTGTTTCTTATCTTACAAGATTATGTGCCTTTGAACATACTCTAACGTTCAACTATGAGAGAAACTTTTTTCCATACTTTATAAAGATTTTCACACAAAATTCCACACTTTTCAAGGTCTGGAACACAGTTTCAAAATTCCATACTTTCAACACCTACTCAAGCACCCTGTTCACAGTCCTTTTCAATATTCTAAAGGTGAAACAAATCTAAAAATGATACTGTTTTATCATTTATGTAAACACAAGAATGCAAGTTACATATGGGCTCATGCCTGGTCCCAGTTTACACATAACATTCCTCCATAAGCACATAGGAAAAAAATAAGGCCCAACCCTGCTCCGCTGTGGTGTGGGACGTATTGATGTTCCCAGCTGCACTGACAGCTCTAATTGTTTTTATCTGCAGTGACGTTATCCCATTCTGCTTTTGCATACAGTTAGACAAACACACAGAGGAGACACATGACATGACACTGGATGGACAACATTCACTCCTCAGTGTCAAACCGCTCAAGCTAAGCAATTAGAGCGGCATCGAGGATTCTGAAACACGTGTGAGGCATGAGGAGGCTGACCGTGAAAGGAGGAGTGGTTTTCAGTTGCCTTAATGTGTTGACAGACAAATCACACCCTGTTTGGAACCACGTAGGACTAAGCTGCCTCAAACAACAATAGACTGACTGGACTGAATCTGTTGTTTAGAGGAGATGGACTTTTTGAAGCCAGATGTTCAGATAGTAGAATAATAATATCCTATCAAGTCATGAAGTGTACACACAAAACAGACTGCAGTGTCATTAATTTCCCCAAAATGCAACATACATAGAGGTCAACAGTCACTCTTGCAGCAATATTGTTGTCTTTAAAATCAAAGGGCCAAATTCAGAAACTAGAAGCACTCGGAGAGCGCAGACCTCCGCCAAGGCTGATCAGTGCCCCCCCCCACCCCACCCCCACCCCCGTGGGCCCCCCCACCCCCGATCACCACCAAAATTTAATCATTTCTTCCTTATCCCATTTCCAACAAACCCTGAAAATTTCATCAAAATCTGTCCATAACTTTTTGAGTTATGTTGCACACTAACGGACAGACAAACAGACAGACAAACAAACCCTGGCAAAAACATAACCTCCTTGGCGGAGGTAATAAAATTATTTACATGTTGTCAGCTGAAGGGGTGATTTTATTTCCTTGTCCCTAAGGTTCAATCAACAGGTGATTGCAGTACTGTTTTTCGCCACATGGGGGCAGAGTCTGACTGTTTTTTCAGAAAAGCTGGCAGCGAGACAACTCAACCAGCATGAATTTTGACATGAATTTACTGTCTGTGTTGCAACGTGCCAAGACAATAAAGACAATCTGAGCAGTTGGTGACTGACTGAGGCAAACTAAATGAAAACAAACCTGCGTATTACATCTTCCTGAAGTAAAAACATTTACAGTAAATGGAGTTTTGAAGAAAAGTTACACAATGTGTGCCAGATTTGCTGCTATTCTTTCACAGAGGTCTATTTGATATCCTATAATATTTACATTCTTTGTGAAGGCTGAGCTGCAGGATGAAGCAGCCACACCTCATCAGTTGTGATCCTCGAAGGGCTTCAACTTGATAAAAATGATGATGTAATTGCACTCGGCTAAAGCTATAAGTACATGAGTTAACATCAATATATCAGTTTGGTTCAGTTTTGCTCATGAACTCAATGTTTATTCAAATGGAAAAACCTGAAGAGACAAAATCTTTACCTCAGTTTCTGTAATTAATGACATTCATTGCATTTTAAGGCTTAAAAGGTATTAAGGAAAATCATTTTTGCTACATATCTGTTGCTCTAGTTAGTGACATATCATTTCTTCTGAACAAGTGCAAACATATCGCATTCACCCAAATGTGTCATATGGAAATGTAAGTGACAACAGTCTGATCATGCCGATACATGAGCGTAGAGAGAGTTAGAGGCAACAGCATCCACAACAGTTACACTGAATTAATACTCCTCAGTCGAGTGTTAAGGTCCTGCTGCAGATACCACTGGCATGGGAAATGATTTATAGCATGGTGTAGGATTTTACATGCTGACTTTTATTGCACACTATCGGATGTAACCTACTGTACATCATTGGGCTGCATGAGAGGAAAATGTATCTGTTACTAAAAGAAGAATTCATCATTTTGCATCTGCTGTCTTAACTATTGACCAAAATATGACAGGTACAAGAGAAAGTAAATGCAGGTCAAGCAGACTAATCATTCCCACAGTTAAATGTTTCTTTATGGAGGCATACAACACATAATGTCTGAAATGCAGATTAAACCTGCGAAGAGCTTGAAAAGCTTCAGCCGTGCAGAGCTTGTGCACTTGTGTGAGCAAAGGTGATTTCCTCATCTTTCACACCCTTTAATTCAGCTGAATTCACTAAAACCGTATCAGTGGATTTCAGTTAAATGTCAAAGACAAGCGGATGAAGCTTTATTTGAGCTGTAATCTTCTGGCAATGCCATGTAAATATTCTCAAAGAAAACTTCATGGTAAAACAATTTAAATGTATGCACTCACGTTAACACACAAAGCAATAAAAGAGATTTGAGTTTAATGAATTCAGGGCTGGGTGGAGGTCGACTTTTCTTTATTGAAACCATGAAGAGGGGAAGTCTCTAATACTTTCTGCAACTTCACACATCACATTTGGGTTCTATTTCACGAGTGTCCACAATGACTATAGGCCATATGTTTATAGTGAGAGTAAAATGTGACTCAAGCATTCTGACTATAAAAAACAAAAACAAAAAAAACCCCTTGAGAATAACCCTTTGAACTTATTGCACCTTTCCAAAGCTGTCTTCCTGGCTCCTTATCAACATGTAGAAGCAAACTCGCTCTAACTTGTCTGAGCCTTTTCTTTGTTGCACCACAGACAAACGCTGCACTGTTTCAACTGCTACTACTTATGGGATTTTAACTAGGAATGTTTAGTGTTGCTTTTAATACACCATGGTAACTGATTTCTCAATGATCCCAGGTAGGAAATTTGATGTTCTAAACACTACTACAGGTTATACGATACAGACACTGAAGTGGAAGGTGTGACATGAAAAAACAAACATTTAACTGTGCTGAGTGGTGTTAAACTGTAGCACGGGTTTCTACAAGTTACATTTAAGACTTTTTAAGACTTCTTGGAAGAAGAATTTAATGCCCATTTCACAGCCATACTGGCAAAAATGTGTTACTCATAGAATTTAGGAAAATGTATTAATTTACTCCAATGCCTTGATTCCCACTGTTCTGAGTCATTTCTCATTGGGGGCTGCAAAGTTAGCGGTAATTGGTTCCTAATCTCAATATAAATTGTCTGGTTCAAACGGGTAGAACCGAATAGACCAGGGGTGGCCAAACCTGGTCCTGGAGAGCCACTATCCTGCATGTTTTAGAGGTATCCCTCTTCCAACACACCTGATTCAAATGATAAGCCTATCATCAAGCTCTGCAGAAGCCAGATAACAACCGTCAGGTGTGCTGGAAGAGGGAAACATCTAAAACATGCAGGATAGTGGCTCTCCAGGACCAGGGTTGGCCACCCCTGGAATAGACTAATGTTACTTACTTAGCAACTTGGACACATTTAAACACAATATAGCCAACAAGTTTATAGCAACATAACTTAAGACTTACGATATCAGATTTAATAATAAAGACTTTTTACATGTATTAAATGCAGATTTGTAAATCCAAGACTTTTTAAGACCCCATGGGAACACTGGTAGCAATTCTACATACAGTAAAGCCTCTATTTGTGTTCTTATGACCTTACTCTGCAAACCTTACCAAAACAGCATGAAGCAGCTTGAGATGACAGCATGATTAATAAAACGGATGAAAAGACGTACTTTCAGTTAAGCAACTTCTTGATGAGTCATGTGTGAGAGCATTATGAAATCAACAGATACAGAAATCAATCATAGCAGAATAAAAATGTAGATATAGATAAATCTGATTGCAGCATTTTAGAAATAAAACATCACACTAACTGAGTCAGAGCAACACAAGTGAAGTCCCTAATCACTCATCATCACTCAAACAGGCTTTAAGTCATGACTGCCAACAGCACTTCATTTCCTGTGTGTCTGTGCTGAAGCTCTTACGTTGTTTAGCTCTACTCTAAAAGGCTGCTGTTGACCCTGACAGCTTGTTTAAACTTTAGACTACAGTAAAGTAACATTCAGTTTGTTTAGAGGGTTTTCTTCTGTAAATAACGGCAGTGGTAAACTCTTTCGTCTGTTTCTGCAGGCATTATATTTCAGAAAACAAAACCTTTTCTCTTACTGTGTTGCTTTGCGTTATCCTGTACATATATTTACAGCTAACAGTTTCCATTGCACGAAACTATCACAAGCTTTGTTGGCCTGCAGGTTCTCAGACAATCCAGACACTGGCACCGACCTGATACAACATGCTATTGCCAAGTGTTCATATCAACACCCACTCATCGTTAACGGCACAGGAATAAACAAGCAAATAAAATAATCTGATTTCAGTGAGTGGGGCAAACTTGCAGAGCTACTGAATAACCTCGAACAAGGGATGGAAAGGATTCAACTCCTGACTCACTCTGTGCTAAGCATATGAGGGGTATAATGAGTCACTGGTGGCTGTTGATGGAAGGTATCTTGCTTTAATATACAAAAAGAAGCAGACCGCACTGGAGAAGGGCACTGAATGTGTACACAATAGAGTGGGCGTGGCTGGACGGCTGCCTGATGTGAGGACGTGTTGCCCAATAGAACTCTGGGAGCTGGCCAAAAAGGATGAAGTGGATTCAGCAAAAACCAGAGGCTCACGCTTCTTCACTGGATATAATTTATCACTTCATTTCAGACAACATGAGTATGATAAAGGTTAATTGACAGATAATACATTCATAATACAAACAGATATTATAACTCAAAGCCCTAATGACGAGATATCTGCTGGCTCCAATGGTGCTTTTCACTGTGAATCTAAAGCAGCTGTTGTTTGTAAGTGTATCTGGGAGTGCCTGGAACCACTGCTGCAGGACAGAGTGTTTGCCAGATGCTGGGTGGGTCTGAAGTAACCAGTAGGCTGCAGCCACTACTCTTCCACTTGGACTAGAGCTGAATGACAGTGAGCAATGGAAACCCAGTCAGCCAAAGAGTATATACATGTTCTTCACGTATTTGTTCAAGTACATACATGTTCATGTGTTTTCAAATACAGACTAATTGTTCTTGGAAATGTGTGATTCCAACCTGGAAAAAGTTAATTGCACTGGAACAGTAAACTGCATCCATGCATCCAGAATATTACACCTCCAATCACCATGGTGACATGAGGCAGTTGTGATATCATCACAGACTAGTGGAGAACAGTAGCTCGTAAAGCTGACATGTTGATTTTGGAAGATGTGCCAAAAATTCCACCGTTAATTTTTTTTCTGGCTCCAAAAGTTCACCGGGTTTTATAATTAATAAAATCACAATTACAAGGTCATCCTGTATAGTTGTATAATCATAAACGGCTGCAAGTGTAAAAACCAGTATATGTGTGGTGAGGTTTTGGATTCAGTGACACTGACTAATGCGGGATGCTCCAACAAGCAAAATGAAAGTCACTAGATTTATTTTTTTTATACTCTTTAATTAATTTTGTATGCTTGCTGTGAAACAAATACATGTTTTATACACAGTAGTGATTTGCGTTTTCTGTTTCAACAAAGCAAATGGATTCACATCAACATGTTGTCCACAATAAAGTCACAATATGATCCCCAAATCCAGAAGCCCTAGTTTTTTTTCATATTAAGAATGAATGAACCTTCCTACTATGCAGGATGTCTCAACACTAAGGTAAATGAAACTGCATGTTTTCTCGTAGATATTTATTATGCTCAGTGTGTTTCAATAATGCTAAATCCCACTATGAACTTTCTTTACCATGGAAAAACTTCAGGCAGTTTGCTGTGCTTGCATAATCCTCTCTGGACTTCATGAAACCCTCTTCTTTCCAATCCAGGAGGTGTGTTTGTGCGGGTGCTACTTTTCAGTGTGTTTATGTGTACAGTTTGTTATATATTAGCTATTGTTTGCACACAGGTTTTACAGTATGCATGCATTACAGGACCAAGTCCAGGTTATGTTTACTTTTCAGTCATTTTAATGGCTTTGTTGGCTGTTTGAGAGTTTTCTATGACACAAAGGGTAACAATGAAGTGTTTATGCTGGAGTTACCACCCAGCCACTGTGACTGCCATTCAAGGAGCTGTGTACAACCATCACATATCAAAATCTATTCTGCACAAAGATAAAGACAAACTGAGATCAATACAATATACAGAAACACTGCATAGACTCACAGCATACCATTCTTTTTCCAAGGCTCGATCAGTCAAACAAATGTACAAGTCATTACAGAGAGCAAAGTATATGTCTGATTGTAAGTAAACAACAAATCAACAAACCTCAAAATCTATCTTCAAAATGGAGAGTGTGTATACAAGTACATGCATACAGATACACACAGATGCACTAAGAGAAAGGTCAGAGGATGTGACTTTTAACTGCTATGTGTCTTTACACAGTGACATAAAAAGCATTCACTCCTGATGAAAGTTTTTCCTTATGTATTTGTTTCAAAAATGGAGTCATTGTCAGTAAAATGTCAGTTTTTGCAACAACATCATCAATGTCAAAGTCAAAACAAATTTCAACAAAGCAATGTCAATTAAATGCAAACATATGACATAAAATAAGTGACTGCATGAGTAGAGGAAGAAAAGGAAAGAAGAATCTTTTACTTAAACTGTAAGTAATTTCCTGGTTCTTTACACAATAGCAGCACATATTTGATAAACCTAAGAGACGCTGGCCCAGTTTCAGAAGGAGTCGTTGTATTATAGCTGAAGGCAATGAAGATGTATTTCCAGTTGCTCAAGTTTTTGTTATTCTAAAATCTATTGCTTCTTATTCAAATGTATCCTTGTAAGTGGAGCTGGTCATAATGAAGGCTGGGTTTGAGTTATAAGAGACCAGATGATGTGTTTTCACTTTTACTTCTAGACTGACACTTCAAGAACTTCAGTGATTCTGGTTCACACTTAGAGAAAATGTTTTCACTAAGGTCTATTTTAAAATAAGAAGCTTAGGCCATTGAGAGTCTAATAATCTTTACCATTTTTCTTTCATTTTCTTGGCAAGATATTTAGGGATAGGGAAGCTTAGTTTTGACAGATCCTACATTGTTAGTTGAGCCACCTACTTCAAACGTCTACCACAGTTACAGAGAGAAACTTGTAGGGTGTATTTGTAAGGGTTTGGCAATAATAATAGTATGGAATTAATTATTGCAAAGAAGTAAACAAGTAGCTTTATAGAAGAAGCCACATCACCAAAAGTGTTCCGTTTCCTACAAGTCAACACCAGGGCTGTGTATCGGCAAGAATCTGGCGATATGATACAAATAACAATTCTAGGATCATGACACGATATATCACGATACTGTTAAAAACACAATTTTTTGTTTGTTTCTTCTTTTAAAATGACTATTTCCTGGAAGAATTGAACTGCACCAGAAATCTGCACAAATACTAAATACATTTTTATTTCATCCCAACAGGATCTAATGTTATATCACAAAATGCTCCTGTGTTCAAACTGAAATTATGTTTTACAGACATTACAGTTTAAGATCCTGTTCAAATGTTCATATTCTATTAGTTCAGAACTAACATCAGAACATTATTTTAGTTCAATCCCAACAAAGGAACTACCATCGTCCTCTCAGACAGTAAAAAGTGCTTTTAGGATGCGTCAAATAACCAATATTTAATAAAACACAGTTAAATAATAATAAATAAGATATAAACAATGAAGAAACCCCCCCCCAAAAAAAAATCAACCTCCGCCATATCTGCATTTGAATAAATACCTAAAATTATCAATATAGTACTTTTTAATATTGATACAGGATTGTGAAAAGAAATATCATGATATATTACAGGACCGATATTTTCTAACAGCCCTAGTCAAGACTTTACAACAGTTTTTGCATATTTGGAGATAAAAATGTTTTCCGTTGAGTTAGAAAATAACTGTTTTTGTGGAAAAAACGCATTAAACTCAAATTGAGAGCTTCTTTATTATGACTTATACCACAGCTGTAATGGTTTTTCATTTTTAGACAACTGCAGAAAAGTATCTGAGAACATTCACTGCTTAACTGTTCTGATATAATTAAATAAAACTACACGGACGGACAGGGTGATGTGAATAATGAAATAACACACCTACCACTTTAAGAAGTCAAGTTAGAGTATGAGACTGTAGCACACGGCTGACTTTGATATGTATTATGTATGTGTCTGCACAGGATTTGTCTTTCCATTCATTGATTCTTGTTCCAATTTCCTGAGAGCTGTTAATATACTTCACAGGATTAAGTACTGTTCTGCTAATTTTGCTTGAGGGAAACTTCCAATAATACATTCTTTAGGTATTATACACTGTATATGTGTATTACATGCCTATCCATGCTGACATTTTGATGGTGGAACAACTTCACTAGAAGACTGACATTACCACTAGAGAGGCTAAAAATTGTATTGATTCGCTAAACTTCCAAAATTGATGTACATTTTCCAGGATGACCACAGACCAGAACCAGAAGAGAAGAGCTGTAATTTGTAGAGCCGAATTCAGCTGTGGCTTTTACAAGCATAGAACATGAGCAGTCACACTGGCAAAATGACAAGCCCTGCTGAATTTAAGGTAATTGTTTTATTGAAAATCTCTTCTGCAATCTGGTCTAGCAAGGATCTGATTTAGGACTGTGGTTTGAATGTGAATTTGTTCCAAAAACCAAACAAACAGCAACACTCTATGAAGAATTAAATATTAGGCTACTAAAATATCCTCATCCTACAGACAACCGTCATGACAAATCATTTTACAGCAACTGATAAAAAAAAAAAAAAAATCAATGGCAAAATAATAGGTGAGTAAAGAGTAAAGATACTATACTATACTGTAGTGGAACCACCCAGAACCTTCAGTGTTATCTCCTGGAGACCTTGAAACATTCAACACATCATGACGGTGTTGACTCATGGTTAACTGACTGGTCAGTTCACATTGTCATCATTTAAGCCATACTTCTGCAAAAGTCTAAAGACACCATAAAACGTGTTGCATTAGTGTTTTGTCAGGTATGGCCTCTACGTCTTTACACATTCCTAATCACTTATGAGCTTTACATTTCAGAGTTGTAAAAAACTTCCTCTGTGCGTGTCACTCTGAGTACAGTCTAAAGCAGGACCAGGCATCGCAAACCCCTCAGAGACAGAAAAGGCTTCAAGGTCTAAAAATGTTACTGGTCTATAGGTGGTTGTGTAAGTTCAGATAATGTTCCAAATCCACATGCTGGGATTTTTATTGTTCTAGTAAAGTTTTCTGTACAGAGACCTACAAGTTTCATGTCTACACCTACTCTGTGTCGTTTAGTCCCATTCAGTGGTTAAAATGTAAGGCACCTCTTTCTCAACGCACTCCCTCAAGCAATATCCTTCAAATGTGAGTGAATTCGTTTCCCAATTCCCCCTACAGCCTTCTACATGCTTTGTTTGCAAAACATCAGCTCTTTCCCACAGTTCCTCTGAAATACTGAACCAGTCAAGACTTAAAAGAGTAATATTCACTAATAATAGATACAATAGGAATACTATAGTGAATGACTGTAAATATACTGTATTTGTTAATGTTAGATTTACCTTCATGAATGTAAATACATACAAACACTGTACTGTATAACTTTGACCGGTTGGTTAAAAGTAACTATTCTAGCCATCTGTAAATTGTTTGTCATGAGAGTCATGAGGTAGTACCTGTTTAAGACCCATAAAGGTTTGGCAGTGTCTATAAACATCACAAGCAGTGACTGAAATAGCAGTAAATCATTTCACATCATCTCATCACAAACATCACAACAAAGCGCTAGTCTGGCCGACAAAGAGCATTCCTACAGAAAGACTCTTGACAAAGAATGCAGAAATCAGGTAGGGAACGAAGCGGAGCTCAGGTGAAGAACTTTGTGGGTTCTAAAACCAATATGATATTTTGGAGTAGAAAAATGGAAAAAGACAATCAATCAGGAAATATCATTTCACCCATATTTGTGAAAAAACAAAAAGAACAATCAAAATTGCCAAAAATCTACAACGCCTGACTTAATTAGAAAGTAGAAATCTGTTCAACTGAAAATCAAGCTCAGTTATAAATGAATAAATCTGCAACTGAACCACGTTTGGAGTAGCCTGGCCAGCCATCCGGTTTTCTCCATATATTCAGTACTGAGAAAACAGTCTGGAACTGCTCCAGTGAATTATGCCCAATCTATTTTATACCGGACCAATCACAAGTCTTGGGGGCGGGTGTTTCGCAATGCATCATATACTCCAACTTCCATTTGTCGCAAGTCAAAATCAGCTCCAAGTCCGCAAATCTCTTTACAAATGTTGTCGGTCATTTAATTCAAAAATAAGGATTGAATTACAGATTACACCCTGACCGTCTTTCTCAATAAGAAATCTGTCTGGGGAAGGCAGGACTAACAGGCGCTGAGTAAACCAATCACAGATGAGACGAACGTGACGCTTTTGTCAGAGAAATTTAGGAATACAGAGTGTAATCTGTAATACAATCCTTATTTTTGAATCAAACAACCGACAACATTTGTAAAGAGATTTGCGGACTTCGCAGCAAAAAGAAGTCAGTGTATTGTGAAACATCTGCCCCCAAGACTTGTGATTGGTCCGGTACAAAATAGATCAGGCATAATTCACAGCGAATGGAGCAGGTCCAGACTGTTTTCTCAGTGCTGAATAAACTGAGAAAACCGGATGGCTGGCCAGGCTACTTTTGGAGGTCTGCCAATGCCAGTCCTTTACAAAAACATCCCATCAGTGCCCATTTATCATTTGGCAATTCTCGATCTGGAACGGCTGAAACACAAACAACTGCAATATTCTTTGTTGTCTGTGTTTTTGTGCAACACATTCTCACTGCAAACCCATCTACAGCAACAGCAAAATGCACTGGGACTGTGACTCTTTATCAGTTAGGTTTTAATGGGTATAACTAAAAGCATAGGCTACATTTGTTGATCTTAATCAGTTTATAAAACATAAAAGCACATAATGATCACCACCATCATATCTGTAATGTAACAGATCTTGCCATTTGTTCACACCTTATGTAAAACCCACTAAAGTTTTTACACAGGTCACAGACACAGCAACAGCTTCAACTATATATACAGAAAACTTAACAGCTAAAACAGATGAAATAATGGCAAGGGGACAAGATGAAAGAACGACAGATAAAATATCAAATAAAATAATCTCCAACATATGTTAATGTATTTGATATGAAGCTCTTCTTTACTGACTGATGAAGAGTTTGTTTTGAAATAATAATACCTGGATATCTGCTATTGATGAGAACTTATTTAACAGCTGATTGATAATTTCCTGGTGCATAGCCTATTATTTGTTAACGAACAATATAAACTGTTAAAACATGGTTATTGCTGTTTCACTTTAAGTAGTATTCATTTGTAATGATTCTTATGTCTCTATGGTTCATGGTCTGTAACTCATTGAATGAGCAATGCAGTTCAAAGCAAGAGAAGCAAATACACTTGCAGGACTGAGTATTGAACAATACTGTGCATTATTTTAATCCAACCAGCATCCTGATCTTTAACCCTGTACCATTTGTATACATGCATGTACTGTACACACTGGTCTAGTGGATGTCTGACACCACAGCGTCTCCTGTGGATACTGTTCTGTCCTTGTTTGCATGTAAATGAGCAGGTGTGGAAAAGCCACAGCTCAGGTCGATGTTGTGAACAATAACACTTTCACCTTCAAAGACCGAACTCCTAATCTGTCCTGTCTGACACTCAGCTGTTCCAACAGTCAGGACACTGGCTTTCTTGGAAACGGTGTCAAACAGTTGAGCTCTCAATAAGAAGTAGTAAGGAACAGCAGCTGTATGAAAATATTCAATGAATGTTATCTTCACTGTCAACAGGCTACAGTAAACCTATCTGTCACACAGCTGTTAAAAATAGCTTGGTTATGTTCTTACAGTCGTGATACAAGTATAAATACAGTCATTACAGCTGCAGGTCAACTGATTTGGGTTTTATTCCGATTTGTAAAAGTCAAAGTAATAATAGTAATAGTGAATCATCCACTTACACTCCACAAAAACTTCAATACTGTGGACAGTGACTTCAACAGAATAAAAAAAAAAAATGAACTGAGCAAGTCAAAGTAATTTATTAATAAACTGAACATCAAACTAACCATGAAAATATAGGTAATTGTAAGTGTGATTTTCAATTTTTGAGCCATTATTTTCCTTCCAATTAAGTAATTCTACACTAGATGCCTGATATCAGTGATCAGACAACACTGAAGCCAAGTTCTGTTCATATTTATGACTGGTGATTGATCATTTCATCAGTATATCTACAATCAGTACAAGTCTGTTCCATTATGCTATCACTTTATTCTATTACCAGTTGTATGAAATTGTTATTATTATTTTTGTAGGAATACTTGTCTGTCCAAGTGAATATTTGTGCCAAATTTGTAAACGACTCAAACATTTCTCAAAGATCATTTTGTGTGAACAAGTTAATTATGTTGTGCAGACATGATAATTAACTAGATGGTTATCTTGTTTGCACAAAACGAATAAGCTCTTTACATAAGATAAAGGGAGATGTTTAATTATTCTCTGTGAAATCATTATCTTGTGTGCACAAGATAGTATTATGTGCAATAAGACTATAAGAAATGTCAGTTTTTTGGACCTTAAAGGCTCCATAAAGTCAAAATAATAAATACTTATATAGTTAAATCTGGATCACTGTAAAAGCTCACTGTGACAAATATGTAGTTTTTGTTAAGCTACTGTTTTCTACCACAGGTTAATATGTCAAACAGATTTATCTATCTCTAATCCATTAAAACAAAAATGTCTCAGAAATTAATATACACTGAGCAAAAATATAAACGCACCATGTAAAATATTTGTGTAAAATGAGGTGCATGGCCCAAAATGAGCTCATGATGTCTTATAATTGTAATCTGTTGATTTGTAAACAAACTTTGTGTCCATCTCTGCAAGTGAGCACTTGCTCAGTGATCCCACCCACAACACGGTTGTGGCATGTCCAGATGCTGCTCAAACAGTGTTAAAGTATTCAGGCCCTCCTTATACTGGAGACAATAAAAGGAAACCTCTAAATGTCACATTTCCTCAGATGTCATCATGCCAAAGACGTCCCAAATCATGCAGGAATGGTTCTGGATAACATTGCATAGCTCCGTGTAGCCCTCAACGAGGAATGGAATAACATTCCACAGGCAACAATTGACAATGCTGTCAACTCCATGAGAAGACGATGTGTCGCTCTATGGAAAGCCAATGGTGGACACACAAGATACTGAGTTGTGATTTCTTTCAACCAGCCCCCACCATGTCCATATGAATGTCCCTGAATGCCAGACGCTACAATCGTTTTCTGACGGACAGTAATCTGTACCGCATTGATCAACAAAATAAATTGTGTGTGGTTTCATATATTGTGCAAAACCTCATGCATTAAAATTTAAAGTGTCACATGGTACGTTTATATTTTTGCTCAGTGTAGATCAAACTCATCAACAGAAACTGACTCAATTTTGTAAAAAATAACAACGATGTGTCAGTCTCTAAGTAAGCTGAATCATCTTTGTGAAACTGGGCTTTTATTTCCAAACCTCCTGCAGCACATGAATCTGAATCATCATTACGTTTGTGTTCAACTCAATCAGAAACTGAGCTATTGATTACTGCTAATGAATTGCTCATCGTTGTGGGACCACAAGTATTGCATACAATCATGTGCCTTGTTCAGTTTAACTCCACACCTTAACCGTAGGGAAAATGAAAGAGCAGGAATCCACAGCCTCCACTAAAGGGTGTGACACATTCATTTAGTGTGTTAGATTTGATTAGATAAGACATGAACACAGACGCCTTCATCCTGTTTTGGATCGATTATAATATTTCGAGGACTATGGCCCACATATGCATCTTTACATAAGCTCTGAAACAAACAAAGATGGACGCTGAAGTGTTTCCAGTCCTCACCGCTATCTGTAAAATTGAACAGGTTGTACTTTTCTTCTCCCTCACCCCCGTTCATGGAGTATTTCAAGCGCTACCCTGGCCAGATTCCTCCAGGTTACAGATCTGGAAAACTAAGCAGCTCTGAGACATAATTCACATCTGTCAATGTGACAGAGCAAACACACCTCTAAGTAAAGTGATGTCATGTTTATGTAAAATGTACTTTTAACTGATAGGTTACACAGTGGAGGTATTTGTTTCTGCATCGTAGGTAGAGAATATGGAGCATTTGCCTGGATGATCCAGGTGTGGATATTTGCTCAGTGCTGTACAAACTCAGACTTAGCAGCACTCAAGGCCAGTAAACAGATAGAGCAGATATAGAGGTTCAGCGCCTTAAAGCCTGTAAACTTCATAAAAAAGGCACAGGAAAAAGTTCATGACCTCAAAACACAGACATGTTTTTACATCTACAACACACAGTGGAAGTCCTTGTTTAAAAGCATATATTGGTATTATCAGTGAATTAAACCTTCAGGATCCACTTTGTAAGATTTAGGGTGAATTAAGAGGATACAATGTCTATAATTATAGTTTCATTAGTGTATAATCACCTGAAAATGACTATGATTGTGTTTGTGTCATAGAAGGACCCATTTAAATCTACAGGGGGAGTGGGTCCCCTCCTCTGAGTCCACCATTTGTGTCATCGTGTTTCTACAGAAACTCAAAACAGACCTCCTTTTCCTCTTTTTTCATTTTCATGGTAGGTGTCATAAAGCATTATGGTTAAGTACAGTCACCCACTATGTGTGATTGTGCAGCAGAGTTAATATTCCCTTTAGGACAAGTGGTTATATAGATATTTACAATTTTCCAATCACTGGTATTTTTATTTTTATCAGATGATTCATAAAAAAAATTTAAATGGGCTGCTTTGGCTCTATTGTCACAACTCTTTGGTCAGAATTCCTGTTCACAGCATCATCTATTTATTTCATTTCCAACATCATATCATGACTCGTATAAATATACACACCACTTTTAATGGCGTGTTATCTGTATGCATTATAAGCTTTCCGTGTGTGTTCCCGCCGGTATTAGCGTCAAATAACACACACTGCTGTTAGGGTTAGGGGGTTATGTGAACCGGAGATCTAGGACTAAATTGACACGCGATCAAATGGCACTGAATAACACACGAAAGGTCAAAAATGAGTAGGTATAGCATGCCAAATGCCATTAGAACTGGCCTGACATACAATGCCATTTCTTGAGATCAGTCATTTCACAAGTAACAGTTTTATCAACACTGAAATCAGTCCTTATTGACAGTATATAATATTTTTTAATAACCTTAAAATCAACTCAACAGTTTTGTGGAAAGTTTATACTTTATTTGATTCATCACTTAGCATGTAGGCTAGCAATTTTTCTGAAGATAATACACAACATTTGTATGTTTACTGAAAATATAAACTGGATCCAGAATATCAGTTTTCTGTCACACTGATCATTGATAACCAGTATCAGCTTGGAAAATATAATAAATGGGTTAATTTTTAATCCCTGGCCCTTGACCAAAATGCACAAAATGGACAAACCAATCAGCAAATCTAGAGTGGGCAATTTACATTTAAAACCGCAAAGTAGGAGAGGACGAGGCAAGTATTTATTTGGTTTCAATTCAAAATTTCACTAAATAAATATATAAACTAACTTTTACTCCCACTTGTAATTACAGATCCCTGAGGTACAGCTACTACTTTTTGTGAAATCTTGTCAGGTGATTTCTCTGTAATTCAAATTTTTTCTGACTTTTTAGGTTTGTTCCGACTGATTCATCTTGTTTCTGTTGGTTACCCCAGTCAGAAATGGATAATTTTGCCTAGTTTTAATAAATGAAAACTTGTTGATTCATCCATGTGTCAGCCTGCCCAGTGCAAAGCAGGAGCTAAATCATGTGTTACATTAAATATGCAATAAAAGATTAATCATAACTTTGACTCAACCACAGATAAGACGATTTGTATGGTATTTCCATGGCAGTTTCTGAGGGTTAACTGTCTGCATCATGTGGTATTCACAAGTTTATGCAAACATCAAACATTAAGCATGAATTAATTGAAAATCTAATTATGAATGGTATTTAATCACCTTTCAATTTGTCAGAGTGACACTCAAACCACAGTGTCCATCTACTATAGGTCTGTGCTGAAAGAAAATCAAAAAGTGTATAAGTATAAATGACTGTGGTTTTATTCTAGATGTTATTTTATATTTTGGTCAAAGTAAAGCTTCACTATATAAGTGTATCACAAATGTAGTCCTTCAGATTACTGAAAACGTCATGGTAGCAGAATCAAAGGATGGTGAACAAGTTTCTGAGAACTAACCAGTGCATATGTTGGCTTTATAAAAAAAAAACAAAACACATAAATTAGGAATAACTTTCCCAATAGTGTCACCTTTTTTGGACGAGACTGTTATTGTCATAAATTAACATTTTTTTTATTTTATATGCACTTTATTCATGGGGACTCCTCAGTTATTCTACGTTAAATATTAGACAAGATAAGGGTTAAGCAACATTATATACTTTAATTAAAATCTTTGTGAAGATACAGACTAGCACTGCTTTTTTCTGTCAACTGTAGCTGGGTTCATGTGTGAGCTGAGTCAAATATCAATAAAGCTCAGGTTAGCGATCCATTTATTGATCAGTGTATCAGTTGCAAAGGACAAACTGGTAGTTGACACGTTTCTATAAGATACCATTAGCCCTTTGTCTTACTTATCCTTTAAAAATGTTAAGTATAACGTTTGTGTTTCGAAATAGAATTGTTCAGAGTTGGCTCCTCCTCACAAAAGAACAAGAGACAGCAGTGGTTAAGTGAGTATTAAACTGAATGGGGAGAGCGAGTGGTGTAGCGAAGAAAAAAAACAATGAAATAGAAAAATGTGATTTCTTTTTCTTTCACAGCAGTTAGATTCTAAAAATGATGGAACACCTGCGCAAAACTCTAGAAGCAATTAGCGTAACAGCTAAGACAGTTTCCTCATTTCTGTGGTTTTTGTCAACAAGTCTGTTTGATGCATTAAGCTAAAATGTGAGTGCTTTGCCCAGAGTTTTGTCTCTCAGACAGATGGTGAATGGTCAGTGGGTTTGGTTTTAACTTGTTCTGCCCGTGCATGCTCCATGATGCTGTTATTGGCTGGAGACAGAAACTCAAATAAAAATAAACATCCAGGAACGCCTCAAATACAGTAAAACAAGACAGTCAGTGAGGGTTGAAAGGACTTATTACTGACACATACCTTGTCTTTAAAACTTGCAATTTAACAATCTCAGATTATTAATGTGAAACCAAAATGGTTAAAACCTTTTAAAACACACATGTAAGTACATCAAAACTGAGGTGATATTTGGGGGACAGTTGTGAAAGTTTTCAGTCTGCTGTAAAACCTGAAAGTTGCGTGAAGGCATAAAACAAAGACAATTTTTTATTTTTTTTATTTTGACAAAAGTATGGCTGAAAATATGAATAATGTACTTATGACAGGTCACATACCAATTTGAACTCATTGGGAGAATCAAAGGGACCCAGAACAGACAAGATCAGGCAAGAAATACCTCATATAAGGAAGAAAGTTTGTTATTATGGGGAAAATGCGAGGAGAGCTGAGCAGGTGAGTGAGTACCTTTAGCCAACACTGTGTCGTTACATTTGTATTATCCTTCCAGCGCTGAAGCAAAAAGAGACTGTGAAACTGTGAGAGATCTAACAGAGGGTTTTCCACTAATGATCAGACCGCCTGAACTAAAATGTCTCTGTTTAATTATCAGCTCCAGTGTTGAATCTCAGCAAAGTCTGTAAAACTTGTATCAAACATCATCTAATAAGTGAGTCCTCAACTACAGCAGCTTCAGAACAAACACTTAGTGGTAAATACGATTTATGACAGTGTGACAGTATGAACCGAGTCAATAATTAAGTTATTAGAAATAGGATCGATGCCCCTGTACCTCACCAACATGTTCTAGCAAGAACAAATAGCAACTTAAATTTGTGAGGTTGTCAAGTTCTGCCGCTGTGTTAGACTACACTCAGACAGCAGGTCTTAATGCACAATTCATATTTTTTGGAGAAATCCAATTTTTTTGTGTGTTCGTTCGTATTACTCATTAAATGCGACTTCTATCAGTTTTGAGTATGAACTGAATACGACCCTGAAGTGACCCGCATGCGCAAAAGAGGTCCTGATGTAATACATGACCACACAGGCACGCACTGTGTTTATGGAAGTAAATTTGTTTTTCCCACTGCTCCTCCTCCTAGGATGCAGAACTGTGATGTTAGTCACATTTCAATGAGGTAAAAGTCAGATAAAAGTGACCTGGCTGTTCAGACTTGGTGCATTGCAAAATATCAGATAAGACTTAGGACCACATATGAAAGTGGCCTGGGTCAGATTTGAAAAAGTCGGTTTTGCGCTGTTCAAACTGTCTTTAACAGATCAGATACAGGTCACATATGGGCAAAAAAATCTGATTTGGGCCACATTTGTCTGCAGTCTGAACGCAGCCTTAGAGTCCTGTGGTCTTGATGCAAAAGATCAATCCCCCAATAAAAGTGGGCGGTACTTTCACTGGAGGATAACTGAACTAATTAAATGAAAGTCCATATATGACTTCCTATCAGTGCTCAGTAGTAACTATATTGATATCTGTACCCAGTTCTATGTTATAAGCCATTAAAATATGACCCGTTATAAGTTAAGGTAAATTTTTAATATTTTAAAAATTCGTAAAAGAAAAAAATGCAAAAATCTAAATTTCTCCAAACTGTGATCATACTTTGTAGACATTGTCCCAAGGAATCAACATAAAAAATTTGAAATGAATCCAACCAGTAGTTTCGTTGGAGAAGGTGCTTGAAGAAATTGCTAACAAAGACAACAAAGACAACGCCAGACACAGCACCTCCACAACAGCTCATATTGGACGGTGAGATAAAAATGCATTATATACATGTTAAAAGGAATGTGACATGGGATGCATATACAGTGAGGGGCAGCTGCAGTCGATTTGTGCTGTATGATCCTCTTCTGTAATATAGAAGGGTTATTTCTCTCAGAGTTCTAAGTAAAACATTATATGGAAAATCTCATAGAAGAGATATTTAAGAAAAAAACAACTGAGAGAAGATTTCTGAGACAGTTCCAGTCTTGTTGCTTACTGTGTAGACTGTAGAAGGCCAGAGATCACTTCTTTTGGTGACATGATTTCACATAGGATGAAATATATGTTTTTTAAGAGAAATGCTGAAGACTGAAAATTGCATACGTAAATCACACACAAAAAATTAACCTACAAGCTAGTCCTTGAGGAAGCAATGGAAAAGAAAACACGACTAAAGTCAATAGTTTAGATCATCACAGTCACTTTCTTGGATTGAAAACTATTGGCTTGACATAATAAATGCATAGCAACCTTAAACATTGCTGTATTAATCTGGGGGAAAACTTGGTGAAAAACTCATATTGGGATTATTCTGGGTAATAACGTGATTGTAACACTGATTTATTTTGTTTTCTTTAACCCAAGCATACAAAGTTAATTAGCCTTGAAAAAAAAAGAGTGTTCATGTTGTCCCATTTCTACACTTCAATCTATTGAAATGCTCCTAAAACTGTACTTTAAAATTGCAGCCTTTTGCAATTTAATACTTGCATGGGCTGATATTGTGATTTGATTTACAGTACATCCTTATGCATTTACAGTATTTTGTACAGTCAGACATGAAGCAGTTGGTTTTCAGCTGTGGTTTGACTTCCAATGATACAATAGCTACTGAATAAATGGCCATGACATTAGGTACACAGACCCCCCCTCAAAATGAACACCACCATTCATCTGACCAATGACATCATCAGGTAAGATTCTTTGCATTTTCATCATTTTTTTCTTAAATTCTGATGAGCACTTAGCAAATGCTTAACTTTGTTTTCTGTGCACATGACCTCAGATCCTGTCTTTTTCACCTCGTTTTCATAAAACAAATACATCTCAGCTCTGTTTGTCATGTTTACTCAGATCCACACCAGCTCAGGCACAGTATCAACATGAACCATATTGAACAGCGCGATGTGTCACACACCAGTACTGCAGGTTTTCCTTCTAGCATTTAACATTATGTAATCCTTACCTTCCTCATAACAAACAACATTAAAGTTAAGTTAGGTTAACCCAACATCACATGACTTTGCCTCAGTATGTACTCATGAACAACAACACCTGAGTCCGAGGTGGCAAATCCTTTACCACTACTGATCAAAACACTTGTAAGTGGAAATATCTGGACCAAATCATACTGGAAAAGTGTCTGTCATCATTTTGAACACTTGAGGTTGACCCATTTTTTTATCCTTTAATTTACCCAGGGAGGAGTGACACTGTAGATTTTAATGTCACAGTTACAGAGTTCCCACCAAAGAGGATTCTTGCAAGACCTTGTTTGAAAATTTGCTCATCCAACTGCACACCCTACCTCTGACTCTCCATTTTTTCAATCATGTAATGAGCCAAAGCCATACATGACTAAACTAGCTCAAAGCCACAGGAGTTACTTCTGAAAATGTGCCATGGGGGTAACGGATACATGGGCATGTCCTGCTCATATACTGGAGTAGTTGGATTGTTTTTAATTTTTTTTTAGAAAGCTTTGCAGTGTTTTCAGAGACAGGGGCCTTGGGGGACAAGGGGGCCCCTTTGGTTATGGTTTATGATTACTTCACCTACACTAAAGTCAACAACAACAATAATATTCTGATCCAGAGTCAAAACTGCAGCATGAAATATGATAAATCAAAGATCAGAAAATGTAAATAAATAAAGTTTATTCTTACATGTGACTGTTGAAGTTCCCATGTTCTTCATTCTCAGGAAAAAATACCTCTCCTCCTCCTCCTTTTTCTTCTTTATGTTTGGACTTTTTCCGTTTCAGCTTGAATGGCAGCAGCCGTCTCCCCTTCTTCTCCTTCGGGGACACGGGGCTAGCATCAGCCGGCAGTGTGGCGTTGTCTCCCGGGCTGAGGGGCCCGGGGCTAAGGGGACCCGGACTGGTCGGGGGTAGGGTCCCTGACCCCTCCTTGAAGCTGGTGTCTGCGGACCCATCCTTGGAGGCTGACCGCTTCAGCTCCTTGTTCTCCTTGTCCGGGGATTTGAGTCTGAAGAAGTTCTTGACTTTCAGGGTGCTGGACTTACTCATGGCGTCCGGAGGAGAAAGAAGCTCTGTGTGGTGGAAGAGCGAGCAGGAAAATGAAGTCAGGAGCGGAGGCAGTCGCACTCCTCCAGAAGGAGTGCTTCACTGGGTTAACCTGCAGAGCGGGTTAGAACTGGCACGGCACGGTCTGGTTTGGACTCGCCCACGACGGGCGCGCGCCGTCAGGTAACGCAGGTGCAGCGTAATGAGTTTACCCAGAGTGCACCGGGAAACCCCCAAGTGTACCCTTCAAAAGATATATAAACGAAAAAAATGGAAAAGATGAAAATGATGGAAAAGAAAACTACATATAATGGCAATGTGTCAACAGTTTCAGCATTTGGACAGTTAATTTCTCCAAACATTCAGCTGAAATAAGATGGGTTTTTTCTTTCTTTCTTTTTTTGCTAGGAATCCCTTCTCGAAGAAATCTTCAAATAAACACAAAATAGATAGGTTTTATAGTCTTTCAGCTCTTCTTCATATCTCTGAATGAGCTCAGATTCTAACATGCACATTTATGAGGAAAGCTTTAATATGACGTGATACCGATATTAGCTGAAAATATTGGCTTTTGTCCAGCTGGTATATCAGTATATCCCTTACTATGGATATACCCAGAATGCACTGGGAAACCTCCATGTGAACCCTTCAAAACACCATCCGTAAAATACAAAATAACCCTGTGATATGAGAAATTAAAAAAAACGAAATATAAGACAAAATCATAAAAAAATAAAATAAAATTAAAAAAAAAAATGTAAATGATGAAAATGATTAAAAAAAGAGATGATAAAACTACACATAATGCCAATGTGTCAACAGTTTCAGCATCTGGACAGTTCATTTCTCCAAACATTCAGCTGAAATAAGATGGGGTTTTTTCTTCCTTTTTTTTTTGTTATGAATCCCTTCCTTCTCAAAGAAATCTTCAAATAAACACAAAATAGATAGTTTTATAGTCTTTCAGCTCTTCTTCATATCTCTGAATGAACTCAGATTCTAACATGCACATTTATGACGAAAGCTTTAATATGACGTGATACTGATATTAGCTGATAATATTGGCTTTTGTCCAGCCAATGTATTAGTATATCCCACACTATGGATATACCCAGAATGCTATGGGAAACTTCCATGAGTATCCTTCAAAACATCACCTGTAAAATACACAGTAACCTTGTGATATGAGAAATAAAAAGAGTAAATATAAGACAAAAATCATTTTTTTTTAAAAATGGAAATGATGGAAATGATGGAAAAAAGAGATGATAAAACTACACATAATGCCAATGTGTCAACAGTTTCAGCATCTGGACAGTTAATTTATCCAAATATTCAGCTGAAATACACCTCTTGTAAACCTCAAGGTGTTTTTTCTTTCTTTCTTTTTTTTCAGTAGCTATGAATCTTTCCTTAAGAAATCTTCACTGAGTAAATAAACACACAAATAGTCTCTGTTTTACAGTCTTTCAGCTCATCTTTACAGATTCCAACATGCACATTTATGAGGACAACTTTAATTTAACATGATACCAATACCAATATTAGCTGATAATATTGGCTTTAGTTCTGCCAATATATCAGTGTATCCCTTACTATGAATGCGCTGGGAAACTTCCATGTGTACCCTTCAAAACATCACCTGTAAAATACAAAATAACCCTGTCATATGAGAAATAAGAAGAGGAGAGATTTGAGATGTAACAAGACAAAAATGATAGAAACAAAAAACAAAAAACAAAAAAAACGTAAAGATGAAAAAGATGAAAAAAAACGATGATAAAATTACATAAAATGCCAATGTGTCAAAAGGTTCAGCATCTGGACAGTTAATTTCTCCAAACATTCAGCTGAAATACTTTGCACTTCTTTTTGCTAAACTCACAGGTTTTTTTGTAGTGATATTAATAGGAATGGTAAAGTTACTTAATGCTTTTGTGGTTATTAATCCCTTTTCAAACAAATAAATCGTCTTTATATAAATATACAAATAGTTACTGCTTTATAGTCTTTCAGCCCTTCATCACAACTTTGAATTAACTGATGCCGATACCAATATTAGCAGATATCAGCCCAATATACTGGTGTCCAGCCAATATATCAGTGTATCCCTTGCTATGGATTCACCCAGAATGCATTGGGAAACCTCCAGCCATACATTTCAAAACATCACCTGTAAAATACACAACAGTCCCATAATGTGTGACTTCAGATAACTTTCCAAAACCTGTTGCCAAAACATGTGAAATGTAGAGATGGAACAAGACAAACATGACATAAAAGCTGAAACAAGAAAATAAGAAAGAAAATGAGAAGAATGACTAAAACAACATATCTGTCAAAACAGTGTTAATAAGTGTTTACCAATAATGTGAAATGAAAGGAGGAAGTAAAATATGAAATAACATAATAACATGAAAATAAAGAAGATGAAACTAGGCATAAAAGATGTAACAAGATTATATAAAAGAGGTCACATGTGCATGTTCCTATTATTTATATGCAACAAACTGGATGACTTATCTAATTTATATATGAATGTACAGGCTTTGGTACAAAAACTTAATAAACAACTTTATCTTTACTGAAAAATGAAAAATCCTCCCTGAGCAGCTATTACAGTTTCACACACTCTTGGCATCTGGACAGTTAATTTCTCCAAACATTCAGCTGGAATATTTTCATGCCTCTTGTAAATCTTCCCAAAGGTGTTCTTGGTAGTTGGATATTTCTTCCTGACCTTGTGATCCAGTTCATCCCAGAGCAGAGCAGTAGGATATAGGTCAGGCCATTCCATTATAGATAACACTCCACCTGACTGTTTTCTCTTTAAATAATGCTCACAGACCTTAGAAGTATATTTGAAGTGATTGTCTGGTTGCATGGGGGTGATGGTGTTTTAGAGTTCAATGGTATCTATGCCCTATATACGGTCCTGTATCAAGGTCAAACCATCAAACTCATTGTTTTTCATGCATTAGTGCACTCAGTCATGGTCTATGTGGTATTTAACCAACAGGTGTATAATGATTTATCATGTTCTCAAGTGGCCAAGCTACATGTATTTATCCAAAATCTGTTGTTATTGCTTAAGGTTAGGAAAAGCTTTTTTGGAATATAATGTGGTATAAGTGAACAATATACATTTACATAATAAAAAGAAATCTTCATGCTGTTCAAATGACCTAGATTATTGCACAGACAAAATAACAGGTACATGTAAAATGCTAAGACTGTGCTTGCAGACTTTGGGCAGGAATTGTAAGAGTAATATCACATAAAAAGAGACTTTTCAACACTGTTTTGAAGGTAAAAGACTTGGACAACTCAAGATGTACTTGTGTGAATTTGGGTCATAAGAACACATAAAAAAATGTTTTTGGGTTTCAGGTTGAAAAAGTTTGGGAACAAATGGGTTAATGCACTTCTGTTGAGCTTCCATACTCTACCACATAATAGTTAAGTTTTTTAGTCTGTAAAGTTAAAAAAAAAAAATTGGACACAACTCTACCAGATAAGTCCTGGTGTGAACTGTAGTTTCATTTTTATTTAATAAGGTTCTGATTAATTATTCACATCTTGAATATGATGTAACATTTTTAAAGGTATATTGTTTAGGCTTCTATTTCATGTCTTTTCCATGTCTTGCGAATACACTGGAAAAAATCAAAATCTTACCAAGTGTATTTTTCTTATTTCTAGTCAAAATATCTCATCACACTTAAAATAAGACATAATCACCTAAAAAGTAACTTTTCAATGAGATATAAGAACTTATTTATAGACAATTGATCTTGAAAATCTTATTTGAAGAAATCTTACCAAGATAATTTTTACTTGTTCCATTGGCAGATTTTTTTTTGCTTGAATTAAGCAAAAAAAAAATAAATAAATAAATAAATAAATAAATAAATAAATAAATAAATAAATAAATAACAACAATAATAATAATCTGTACTAATAAATATTTTGACTAAAAGTGAGAAAAATGCACTTGGTAAGATTTTGATTTTTTCCAGTGTATAAATGCTGGTTAAAGGCCTTCCATATATACTGAAATAAAACAAAGGTCTGATGATGACATACTGAATCAATTAATTTTATTTATTTTAACCTTTATTTAACCACGTCAGTTAGTTGAGAACTGATTGGCATTTTCAATAACGACCTGGACATATATAGAGACAAACAACCAGTCACTCTCACCTTCTCACCTATGGGCAATTTAGATTAATCAATTAACCTATTAGCGCATGTCTTTGGATTTTTCATGTGTTTTACCAAATAATGATAAAATAAAGTATTTAGGCTTTGTGAATAGGATCACTATCTACAGATATACCAGAAGTGTTAGTGTTAGAATTATGTTTTTATTTATCCGTGTAATCCAGTTTACTAAAGGTCCTGACTCAGCTGAAAAGGAGTTTCCATTGAATAAAAGAGTTGTCAGTACCTGCAGGAATAAGGACTTAATGTTAAAGTAGATAGAAATATTTAAAGGGGGTTGTATAACTGAAGGAGCTGATTTACGCTTGTACTTTAAGAAAAACAGACACTTGATTGAGTGTATATTCACAGACTACATCATAATTTAATCAAACATCACTATAAAACATTTAGCATAAACTATGCTCAGTGTTTTTTTGTGTTTATTGCATGATTCACGTAACATCCATGTGCTTTTTATTGTCACTTTACACTCCATGAAATTAAAAGGCATACATATTTGTAAAAGTATAGAATAGAATAGATCTTTCTTGTCACTGTCACAGGAACAATGAAAATCCGTTAAGCAGCTCTGTTCTTTTTTATCAGCAAAACATTTAGTGCAAAAAAAGACTATAAAATATTACACAAATAGTGAAAAATGCCGGCATGTGCAAAAAGCTACAGGATAAAATATTAAATGTGTATGTATCTATCTCTCTCTCTCTCTCTCTCTCTCTCTCTCTCTCTCTCTCTCTCTCTCTATCTATCTATCTATCTATCTATCTATCTATCTATCTATCTATCTATCTATCTATATATATATATATATATGCTACTAAAGTACTACTGAAAATACTGAAAAGCTGACTCTTTACTACAAATGAGAAATACGTACAACAAATAAGGGTATATACAGCTGATATATGATACAGTTGTGGAAAAAATTATTAGACCATCCCTTGTTTTCTTCAATTTCTTGTTCATTTTAATGCCTGGTACAACTAAAGGTACATTTGTTTGGACAAATATAATGATAACAACAAAAACATCTCATTAGAGTTTAATTTCAGAGCTGATATCTATCCATTTTCCATGTTTTCTTGATAATAACCAAAATCACTTCAGTTCTTACATCAATAGCTATGACATTGTACTGACAAAAACAGTGCTTTTAGGCATTTCATGTTTTGTTTTCTGTCTGTTTTAGTCACATGACACACACAGGAGTTAGTACTTGATTGCATAGCCATTGTTTCTGATGACTTTTGATGGTCTAAAAATTTTTTTCCGCGGCTATATATTCAATGGGGATGTACAAAGATTTTTCTGTCATTTAAGTCAGTTTCTAAGTGTGACTTCATGTGATTAACATTTGTTTGAGGATCAACTCAAGCACTAGAACCTAACATTCCACAATACATCTTCAAGGGTCAAGGTTCAAGGTACTTTATCATCCCCATGGGTCAAATTATAGTACAGTCAGCAGTATACGCATCAAAAACAAATGTCAGGTACAATACAAAAACACAAATCACACACTATTCAGGAACCTGATAGAAGCAGGAATAAAAGAGTTCTTATGTCTATAGGCCCTGCTACGTGGTTAAGGCATGTCTGAGACCAGACTGAAGCAACGTGAACTTTGACCACAGAGGGTGACTGGGGTCATTTAGGACCGCCTGGGTCTTATTCAGAGTTCTGACCTTATGCAGGTGTGTAAGGCCATTCGAGGTCACATCTGTGATTCTACTGCAGACCTTCACAATACCCTGGAGTCTGTTTGTGTTTTTGATGTTAAGTAGGCCACATGAGCAGATAAAAGAAAAGGTAAGGATTGACACAATAGAACAACAATAAAAAATCTTCATAAAAGTCAACATTAAAACTCTGGAGCTTTTGATAAAAATACATGCGTTGGTGTGTTTTGTTTTGTTTTTTGCAAACACCAAAACATCAGGATGTAGTGTTTGATGTGATTGACTATTTAATCCACTACTTCTACGTACAGTCTTAGATCCACTGCTTTACTAATAGCATCATCTGTTGGTCATTTTGAGAAAGGCAGCTACATCAGTTACTGGACTGATGCGGTCTTTGTGAGTCTGTCATGCCTCTGTCACAAATGCAGGTTGAAGAGTTTGGTTTAATATAAGGTTTGTATTGACTTCATTATTTAACCCATAAAGGACCCTTAATGGTATTTTTGTGTCAGTTCCCAAATGATTTTTTTCTCCACTTTTAACCCTTCTTAAGTGATTTATCATCAATTTACTTTTATATTATGCTTTGTATTTTGTATTCTTAAGTGAAAATCAGGTATTTTCCTTATTGATCATGTAAATGTTCATAAAAGCTCAAATTAAAGTTGAGGTTTATTATGTCAAAAAGACAGAAAACAGAAGAAAAAATGACTTTTTCCAGTAAAATATATCATTAACTGAACATAAAACAAGTGTTTCCATCCACTGTCATTGATCCAACTCCATGGGTTTTACTGGTGAATCAATGTTGTAGAAGATGACGGTGTTTCCACATTCACTATGGAGCCTCTGAACGTCCAAATGGGTCATATCTGATGACCATGAAAAGATGACAAACTGTATTTTACATCAATTATTTACACATATTGATAGAATTAGTGGATCAACAGTGATTGAACTTTTTATATCAGTAAATGATTTGGGTTGCCAGTGGATGTTTGGGTCTTTATGTGTTAAAGTGGACAGATTTGTATTAAAAACGTGTCATCAAAACACAAACCTGAGGAAAGTAAGTTACTTGTTGAGACTAGTTCTGACGACCTACAGTAGCTAATTAAAAACTACAAGCCTTTCATGTACATCTGTTGAGTGAGAAACTGTAGAGATTCAGAGTATTTTGCAGTTCTTCAGTGAAAAGAAGAAAAAAAAATCCAAACATTAACAAAGCATGAACACTCATACGAAAATGTGGTTTGACAGATTACTATCACATGAGGAGGATCTCAGTCATCAAAAGCAGGAAGACAGGTTCAGCAGTGTATTCACACAGCAGCAGAGACCGCAAGAAGAGGTGGTTTGGACTTTTATCTTCTCCTTTTATTGATTTATTTTTTTAAAAAAGAAAGGAATGCAAAATCCCCTGTGTTTGTGTCAGTAAAGACCTTACACTTACTTTTGTACTGATAACATTTCATCAACAGGAGGAACAGAAATCAGTTCAGAGCAGATCATCCACCTGAAGGTATGTTTACATTTTTTACCCAGTTCAATATTGATATAATTTACTTGCCTTTACATCCATTGCAGTTACATCGTTCGTGCGACTGTACTTAAACTATATGTTGCTGATAATTAGATGTAAATTTCACAATGGGTTTGACACAGTTTAATACAGTTTAAATATATTTTTTAGGTTCTAAAATCCCCTTTACCCCTCACTGATAACACAGAGAACACACAAACGGAACACTGTCAGTTCTGTAAAACATGAAAGATCATATTTACAGAGCCCTTGAAGTTCTCAAATTGTGTTCCTATAATGACAGGTACAGCTGTTATCTTTTGTCACAGACATGACATGTGAAAATGAACACCTTCCTCATTGCCAAGCATCACCATGCCAGATTAAATACAGTCAAAAGTTTCTATAAACATGTGAGAAGTGAAAGTACTGAAAAAATGGAATATTATCATATGGGTGATTACATTGTCATGCAATAAGTTGACGTGTATGCTACATTTTTTACTATAAATTATAATTAACCCATACTTTTGGAGCAGCTCCCAAATTAATTTTTCTCTATATTTTACTTTCCTTAAGTGACTTATCACAATTTATTGTAATATTATCTTCTATTTTTTGTGTTTTTTCAGTGACAATCAGATATTTTCTTATATTTAAATTTACTGATCATGTTGATGTTCATAAAAGCTAAGAGTTAAATTGAGGGTTATTATATCAAAAAAAGAGAAAACAGAAGAATAAGTTCAACAAATATATCATTAACTGCACATAAACCAAGTGTCTCCATCCACTGTCATTTATCAAACTCTATGGGTTTTACTGGTGAATCATAGTTGTAGAAGATGACAGTTTCCACATTCACTACGGAGCCTCTGAACGTCCAAACAGGTCATATCTGATGACCATGAAAACACGACAAACTTTATTTTATACCAGTTATTTACATGTATTGATAGGATCAGTGGATTAAACATTTTACATCCAGTAATAATTTTGGTCGTGGGTGGATATTCGGGTCTTTATGGGATAAATAGAGACAATAATATGTGTAATTGTTTGTGTGCTGTTTACTCTGCTGAGTTGCCCTAATTGTGGTTGACTTTAATTTTAATTCACCAGAGAAAAATCAGGGCACAGCGGAAGCAGTGTTACAGTGTCTTTAACTGTTATGGTTTTACTGACCTTTCTATAAGTGCTGATTCTCAATGTGGCTTTAAGATCTTGACAGATAACCATCATATCAATGCCTCCGATCAAACTAGCACAGAGTGCACCCACCTGCAGCCTACCTTTTGCGTGCCTTCACTTATTATTTAATGTTGCAAAAATCAGGTCAGATGAACCAGATGAAAAACTGAAGTAGAACAGTGGTTTTCTTCCACTGCCGTGACAAAAAAGTTGTGCTTTTGGTTTTGCCCACACAAAGCAGGGCAAAGATCTTTGCTGACTAGAGAGTCAATTATACGCAATGGCAAATTAATTTACCACAAATCAACCCTTAACCCCTTCTAACCTGGAGTGTCACTAAAGTACAATTTTGAGGTACTTGAGATCTAAAACTGACAAAATACAATATTAAAACAGATCAAAATGTATTTTTTCTGCTAATATCTACAAGCTAAAATGATAAAATTGAAACTGAAAAGAGTGAGGGTTAAATTATTTTTTAACACTTATTTCACTTAAATCACTGTAACAGAACATTATTTGATATTACACCTCATGACAATTTTTTTTTTTGTTTAATTAAGATTTATTTCAATTTTGATTCTTTTGAAATTGTGCAAAAAAAGTTGTGATACTAGAGGATTTAAGGGGACAAGAGTTTCACAGCTTTACTTAACAAAAAAACACAACCAAACAAAACAAAGGACACTCCGTTAAAAAATAAAATAAATTAAAAAAAAAATAATCTAAAACTCTGAAATAACTGTTGCAGCATGCTGTTCCTGATCAAGACAATTATTTATGTAATAAAAAAAAAAAGCCAAAACTTTGACTTTTCTGGAGGTTAAAGTGCGTAACAGTCCAGGCTTTTTTTGGTCATGTTTTGCATTCCAAGATGTGCCACATGTTCTGTATTGGAGACAAATGGAACCTGTTCAAATCCTGCACCTCTTCATCATCCACCAGGCCTTTGTATTGTATTTTTATGCAGAATGTGGTTTGACATTGTCTTGTTGAATACATCATGGGTGTCACTAAAAAAGGTCGCCGTCTTGAAGGCAGGATGTGAGTCGAAAATGTAGTTTCAACATTAATGGTGCATCGCAGAGGAGACAATGCCCTTTACCAAAGACACAGTCCGGACCATGACAGACCCTGGTTTCTGTTGGTAACAGGATGGTCCTTTTTGTCTCTGGTCTCCAGCACAGGGATCAAAATCTAAGTCCAAAAATTACCAGGACTGCTTATTTATTTGACCGTAATCCTTGTTTCCTGTGGGTGAAAGTCTGTCCCAGAGCCCATAAATACCCAGTGCTACTGTTATGGTAGTTCCCAGATGAATTTTTTTTTCTCTATTTAACCTTTCTTAAGTAATTTATCACCATTTATTATAATACTATCTTCTGTATTTTGCGTTTCTTCAGTGTAAATCATGAATTTTTCTATATTTAATTCACTGATCATGTAGATGTTCATTAAAGCTCAGATTAAAGTTGTGGGTTATTATACCAAAAAAAGTGTTTTGTTTTGTTTGTTTTTTTCATTTACATTTGCATTTTACACCAAATACGTGAATGTTTTAATAGGTTAAGTGGTTCAACAGTTACTAAACATTATAGATGAGTAGATGCTTTTGGTCGCCAGTGTCCATTTGGGACTTAATGAGTTAATATAAAGCTTCCTTTTGGTTTTAGTTTGTGATGGAACTCCACGGTGTTTGACAAAAAGCTTGAGCAGAAGTGGTTCTATCAGCCATAGTTGGCTGGTTCTTAGTATGATCTCTTCCTGTCTTTCTTTGAGGAACACTGTTTTAAACATTATAATAATTTTCTCATGTATTTATTGACAAACTGTTGATCCTTAGCCCATCTTTGCTCCTAAAGGACTAAACTGGATGATGTTTTTGTCTGAAATCTGTACAATCTAATACACTAGTTTCATATCACATTGTTATTTCCTTCTTTTACTCTCACTACTTGACTAACTGCCCCGTTCCATTTTTTTTTTAATGAATGTGTTGCAATAGATGTATATTTATAAAAAGGAAGTTGACCAGACAACACATGTAATGAGGTCTGTTCATACTGTCTGAAAACCTTTGCTAACTGTAGTGAAGTCAGCTGTATTTATTTATTACAAATCATTTTAGAGGTGTTTTATTTATTGTATCCTTGTTATGTTTTCTTCCCCAGATTAAAAAGATGACAACATCAACTCCAGACTACGACTATAACTTCACAGATCCCACAGATTCCCCAGATGAACCTTGCAGTTTCCAAGCTGAACCTGTGGAGGTCATCATTCAGACTTACATCCACTCCTTCATCTGTGCCTTTGGTTTGATTGGAAACGTTCTGGTGATCGTCACCTACCTATTCTACAAGAGAACCAAAACCATGACTGATGTCTATCTCTTTAATGTGGCTGTGGCAGACTTGATTTTCGTGGTGGCCCTTCCATTCATCATTTACAATGAGCAGAACAGTTGGCTGATGGGCCCCGTGTCCTGTAAGCTGCTCATGTCAGCCTACAGTATCAACCTCTACAGTGGCATGCTGCTGCTCGCGTGCATCAGCAGTGATCGATACGTTGCCATAGTTCAAGCTCGACGCACCTTTGGCACACGCTCACGCAATCTGTTCTACAGCCGCCTGATCTGCTCAGCTGTTTGGGTGTTTGCAGTGGCTTTGACACTTCCCACATTCATCTACACTGAACGCTTTGAAGTGTGGAATCTCGGGGGTGACTCTGTGACTATCATGTGTCAGCTGTCTTTCAACAAAAGCGAAACAGCAAAGTTAATGAAGATCCTGGTTCCCAGCCTCCAAATGGCCATTGGCTTCCTGCTGCCTCTGCTGGTCATGATCATCTGCTACTCCTGTATCCTGTGCACTTTACTGAGAGCTCAGAGCAGCCAGAAGCATAAAGCCGTCCGTGTGGTTTTCGCAGTCGTTCTGGTCTTCATTATTTGCCACCTGCCCTACAATGTGGCCCTGCTGAGTCACACCGTGGCCCTTTTTACGGTGAGGAGCTGTGACATGGAAAAGCTGAAACTCCATGTGCTGACCATCTCCAGGAGTGTGGCCTACCTCCACTGCTGCCTCAATCCCATCCTCTACGCATTTGTCGGTGTCAAATTCAGGAGCCACTTCAGGCAAATAATGTTGGACCTGTGGTGTGTGAGCAAGAAGTACATTAGCTCTGCTCGCTCATCACGGGCCACCTCAGAAATTTTCGTGTCAGGCATCAAGACCTCAGATGCCTCCAACATGTCCTCATTCAGTGCATGAATGTCTTTTCAAAGGAGAAATTAGCAATATGAGTGATCCCACAACCGCTGATTTTCTGACCTTAACCCATAAAGACCCAGTGCTACTTTTATGTCACTTCCCAAATGAATTTTTCTCTCCTTTTAACCTTTCTTAATTGATTCATCACCATTCATAATAATATTATCCACTGTATTTTGCATTTTTCAGTGAAAATCTGGTATTTTTCTGTATAAAATTTGCTGATAATGTGGACGCTCATGAAAGCTGAGAATAAAGTTGAGGGTTATCATATCCAAAACAGAGAAAATGGAGGAAAAAGTTACTTTTTTAGCAAAGATTTCAACAACTGAAAGCAAAAACAAGTGTCTGAAGTAAAAGTAAGTAATTTTCAGTAAAAATCTATCATTAATTGAACATAAACCAAGTGTGTCCATCCACTGTCACTGATCCAGCTCCATGGGTTTTACTGGTGAATCAATGTTGTAGAAGATGACAGTGTTTCCATGTTCACTGTGGAGCCTCTGAATGTCCAAATGAGTCATATTTGATGACCATGAAAAGATGACAAAATGCATTTTACACCAGTTATTTCAAAGTATTGATATATTCAATGGTTCAGAAGTTATTAAACATTTTACATCAGTAGATGGTTTTGGTTGCCAGGGGCTGTTTGGGTCTTTAAGAGTTAAAAATGAACGCAACCAATATAATGCTTTAAAACAGTAAAGAGCCAAAGTCACAGATACAGAAGCAGAGAAATCCTGACATTTCATCATAAGTTGTCAAAAAACATCAAAAACACTGAACTTTATCCTCCCTTATGTCCTAAGTACCATTGATTCAAACTCCTTGCCCTCAATTTTTAAAACGGGTTTGTGGTACAACCTGTGAAAGTATTTCAGAAAACCACTAACCTGATGATGTCAGCAGGTTATCTTTTAAAAACTTGAAAAAGTCCCAAAGCCACAGTGATGACATCACAGCAGATATTACATCACAGTTTCCTCTGCATTTCACATGGATGATAACGGTATGTTATCTTACATGCAGGTGTGCTTCCAGTATCACTGTAAATACAACAGAAATTCTTTGATGAGAAAAACATCCATTCAACCTCAATAAACCTCATCTGTCGCCATTAATATATGAATACTGCATGAGCCATATCCTTAATGCAAAGCTATAAGTATGAATAATCGAATAATGGATAACTACCAGGAAGTGTCAATCGGTGATTCTGAAATTCTGCTAAAATTAAATAAACTGCATAATCTCACTAAAAGAAAAAAAAAAGAGTGAGGATAAAGTGGGTTCAGAAAATGAATGAATGAATCTCACTAAAAGAATGCAGAACACATGTTCCTAAAAGAAGGAAAGAAGTGAGTCACAAAAATAGGACTTCAGTATTTGCATAGATTATTTTGTTTTCTCACATACCTCAGCTGTTAAATTATTAATCATCATCCTCACTAGGGTCAGGGGGGCTGTTAAATCATACCTTATACAAATACATAGATATGCAGTATGTGCTAAAGATGCATTATCTACAAATCCAGAAGATAACAAAGCTCTGTTATCATTAATATTATGCCTTTAATCCAACATGGCTACTTTTCCCTAGTGGTGGCATTACACCTGTGACTGTATATGCATATTTATGTACAAAGCATTGCTTTTGGCTCCATTTCTGAATTATGCATGTAAATATACAGTGTATGGAAATGACACATAGTACGGCTTATTTTGTTCATTTTGCCTCATCCTAATCTGTACAAATCTAAGAACCACATCGTTATGTTATACATTTATAAAGTTATATGTTGTGTATTGGACTAATGTGACTGTAATCTTTTGTTACTTTTCCTTCACAGCAATATCATTTATAAACTTGTTTCTGAATAAACATTATGTTAAAAAAAAAAAAAAAAATTTCTTGGTCTCACTTGATCATAATTAAAACTATAAAAATGAATTAACTAAAACCAAATCTCAGATTTTAAAGTTCTGTGTTCTTGTTTTTTCATTACATTATTAAATATATATATCCAGTTACAGTGAAATTACAGTTTTTACCTGTAAATAAAATGCATAATCCCACCTATATTATATTACTGCATCTATACAGAGTACAGCTTTTTATTGTATTGAGAGGTGCAGGAAATCCAGATCCCTTGTCACTAGTGTGCATAAATAGCTACTAATACTTTGTTAGAAAAGGTTTTAGGTTTAGGTTAGTTTATTTCAGACACAGACATAATACAAAACACATGGAACAACAACAACAACAACAAAAATAATAATAATAGTAATACACAAATACAAAATTAAACAATAAAATAATAATAATAATAATAATAAGCAATACACAAAAAAATCAAATAATAGAAAAAAAGAACAATTGTTGTGCCTGAAAGGGAGTAGGAAGAAGCCACTGCTTATCCAGTCCTACCCCCTGATTCCAGTCCTCAGACTGTTAGTGCTTAATCACTTGATATACAACATAAGATTGTGATTATCTAAGGTATTTGTTGCTTACTTTTCCTGATAATAAAGAAAATTACTGAGAAAAGAGAAATGAGGCAGTGCATTGTCATACAGTTTATGGTCCATGTCACACAAACAAACACATCAGTATGTTTATCTGTTTATGGAATATGGTACAGCCTGTACATTGTTTTCTATTGTGGTGCAGGAACTTAAAAGAAAAGACCAACCCTTTGCTAAAACATCAAGGATACAATCAGTACATACAAAGAACTACTACTGGGTCTGAGTCTACACAAGTTTAGCTAAAGAGAATGTCTTGATTTCTACGTATTCAATCTGCTTTTTGTTTTCTGGGTCTTAATCTTGGTTTTCCTGTGGTTGGTTCAGCTTCGATGTCAGCTGTGACAAAGGTCACCACAACTTACATTAATGTGTAAAGCTTCCGTTTTGCTGCAGAAGCAAACAATGTATCTTTTGAAATGGAAAGAGAACACAGTCTGACAGTTAAGTTCAGACAGGATGCGATAAATATAAACGATGAATAAGGTGATGGAAGTATTGAACAGTACTTGACAGTTACTCTCAGCTGCCTGGGTATCTTTTTTTAAGTTATAATTGACCCATGTTTCAATTGGAAAAAAGAGGTTGTGGAGGGGTTTAACTCATACATAGAGTAAAGTGAATACTATCTGACAGTCAGGATGTTAACTCTGGTATAATGGATGTTTTTAGAGTCAGAATATCATTTCAATTTATTCGGATGGTACAGTGCATATTAATTAACGAACAATACATGACTGTTGGAAATATCCTGCACTTAGCACAACTGCTAATTTCCATCCACAGTCCCCATTAATTGTTATCTACCTTTGAGTTTTGAGTTTTTCTTATCTGACTTAGACAGAAGCAAAGATTGTTTTATTTGAGGCAAATCCCCTGAGGGAATTAAAATAAACCTAGATTTTATTCAAATGGAGAAGTGATACCAATAAACTGAGATAATGAGGATGCCTAAAATGTCCGGGTAACCCTAAGGGCAGGTTTGTAAGTGAAACATTTTTATCTAGAGAAAAGAGAAGCGAAAATGCAAACAAATTCTGATGGGGATATATATTACATGCACAATTATGCAAACACTGCAAAATCTCATCCAAGCAGACACCCACAACCGAAAACAATACCTTGTGCATCTGAAAAAGCAAAGCCTCTTCAAGAGAAAGTTGTACACTAGTTAATCCTTTAAGTGGCCCCTTGGCTAGTGGTTAAGTGTGCAGACCATACAGAATAAAGACACTCCTTCACATGACTCTTTTTTTATATCAGTCACTGTTTTGTTACCACAACTAACAAACCCAAGAATCAGCCACAACCAGGTGTTACCGTTGTTTCTGTTCAACTGCATCCTATTGTCATACGTACTGATGAGATTTAAAAAACCTTTGGACCCTGGAAAAAAAGGAAAGAGGGAACTAACACAAGAATTCTACAGTGTCTTAACAAATGCATTAAGACATTAAATTTATGAGTAATGTTAAGAATACGCATTTATTAATGTTGTGAAAAGTTGCAGATTAAACACACACACACACACACACACACACACACACACACACACACACACACACACACACACACACACACACACACACACAAAACAATACCAGAGAGCCTACAGTATGGATATACGTGATAATAAACTGAACAAACAGTAAGACAAGAGTGCTCTCTTCTGGATAAATCATGGAACTGCACTATTCAACTATAAACTAATACATACTACAAAGTCCAAATCCTCCAAGATTATGTAAGTTAGAGCTTTGTGAACAAAATTCACATATTCATCTAGTCATAGAAGTTAAAACAAGAAGCCACAAGGTTCATTATCTACAAATGCACCTCACCACACATTCATGGATCCTTACTTAACACACACGAATGTCTTTTCCACACATACTTCCATATTTGATGATAAATCCATTTTGGTTTGGTGTGCCCCCTTTCTGTCCCTTTGCTATAACTTTAAGTCATTCAACCACCCAAGTTATCTGAAAGGAACTCGTGGTCCAACATTACGCAACAGATATCAATCACATTTCACTTGAGACATGCTTTAGGACACAGTCAAATGCCAGATGTGAGCTGTAGTTAAACTCAGTCTGATACATCTGGACACAAGACAAAAAGTCTGAACAGGGAAAATAAAATAGGATAGGATAGAAAAAATGAACAGATGCAAATAAAATGGAATGCAAACGCCTGTAAATCTACATTGTGATGTAAACTGTGTGTTATATTTGGTGGCATCTAGTGGTTAAGTTGCAGATTGCACAGCTCTGCCCTCACCCTGACCCTGAACTACAGTACCTGCCAGAAAAGCCACAGTCTCTTGTCAGAGCCAGTGTTTGTTTTGTCAGTTCCGGGCTTTGTAGTTAAGGGGATATTAACTCTGACCCACTATCACACATAGAAAAGGAGGACACTGTCCCTTAACGCCAGATACCAGACTGTCCCTCTGTAGATATAAACAGCTCATTCTCAACCAACAAAAACATAATTCATTTTTCAGGTGATTTATATGTTAATGATACATCCCCTGACGTCCCAGTAAACCTTACATACTGGACTTTAACATAGACGTTTTCTTAGAACATTTTGTCCATTGAGAAAAAAGCTCTACACCAAAGAAGATCTGCTTTACTTATGGGCTGCCTCTACATTATAAGTGCTCGAATTTATATCAAATATGTTACTTTACAAACAAACCATGTAAACACAGAAGCAGAACACTGTTAAAATTGTAATGTTTTCAATAAAGTGTTGAGAATAGGCTGCTCAACTGTAAACTCTGGATACACTGAGTTCTTAAACAAGCATGACTGTGTGTTTTATACACTGAGTCTGCTGGACATATGACAATGTTTAGCCAGTACATTAGCCATAATAACTATGTGACAATATTTCAAACATTCATATGATCTACCACTAGTGTTTATCCCTAAAGTGTCCAAGAAAAAAGATTAATACCCTGTCAAAGTGCTCCATGAAAGAATGTAGACATAAAAAAGTGAAATGTCCAAGTAGTGGACGGTTGGAGTGCAAACACGTGACAAATGTGTGGGTAGAGGGTGACTTTGGTGGCAGATGTGGAGAAGGTTGTTCATTCCTCAGCCGTGCATTACCTGCTGCTCTGTTGAGGTGAACCTGTCACCTCTGGCCAGGAGTTAGTATGGCATGAAGTGATATATGACCATCCATTCATGTTCAGAGAAAAGGCTGCTTGTAAAAGACCATTTTACTGTGATGATTTAGAGCACCTTTAGCCCCAGGCTCATTCCAGCCGACTTTCTTTTGGTTCTGTTATGGACATGCTATAACAAGGCAGCATCAGGTGCCATCTTTGGCGCCGCAGTGGCTCCGAGGGGTCCCCATTTGAGGAAAGATGAACTCAAAAGTGGATCCTTAGCGTCTTCTATCACAGCCATTTTTTAACCACTTGTAAGTTCATCTGAACATCTGGTATTTGATAATGAAGTCACTGGTTTGACTGTTGTACTGCAATTACCTTATGATTCATTCCGCCGGGAGTCATCACTGTAGAGGGCTTTTATTGTGTCAGCGCTGCTTGTTGTCTTGGACACTTCAGAGCTGGTAATTTAGGAGTGTGTGGTAAATATCTGTGTGCATTCATGGTCAGCTCCTTTGTGAGTAGGTAACAAAGCCTTTAGCAGATGTTGGTGAACAATAGCATGTAGTAGACCAACCTAACAGTGTCACTGCCTTTTCTCAGATGAGAAAATCAGACAGGAATGTGCACATGCTAACAGTAATGCTATAGGTCCTAAGCTAGCAGACAAAATATTGTAAATTCTGTTTTTTACTAGATTCATTTATTACCCTGCCCCCCGAAGGGGAGGAAAGGGGTATTGTTTTTGGTTCGGTTTGTTTGTTTGTTAACACTCTAGTAGCGAAACTATTAATTGAATTCATACCAAATTTGGTTTATATATTGCCAGTGACCCAGAATAGATCTCCTTACATTTTGGGAACAGTAGGTCAAAGTTCAGATTTTTTATGAATTTTTTAATTCCTTTTTTTCCCCATTTACTTATAATCGGTAAAATTTCAAATGTCTGTAGCAGCAACACTATTGCTTAAATTCAAAACAAATTTGGTTTATAGTAGGGATGCACCGATACCGATACGAGTATCGGCATCGGCTCCGATACTCAGTGTATGTACTTGTACTCGTAAAACATATCCGATACAAATGCACCGATACCAGTTACGGCCATGTGACATTCACAGTTCAGTGCAGCAGGTACGAGGAGGAGGAATAATGTGTGGGGAATGTGAAGAGTGTGGAGATTTTTCAAAGTAAATAAAGGGGGACAGGACTGTACAGGTTCGCCAGAATTTTTGAGGGGCGGGGCTGTGTATCTTTGACTATGCTGATTGGTGGAACACACTTGCAGTGCTCCACACTTACATTCACCCAGTTTAAGCCAGTGTGCAAACACAAGCTTCACTTCATTTGTGTTTTGATCATGTGGAAAACAGAAGAAAAAAAAGAGGAGATGCAAGTAGTAGATGGATGTCAAGTTCCAGGCTCTTTTGACTGGATTTGATGAGGAAGAAATTCAGCTGGACTTTTCCAGAACTTTGAGGTGCGATGGAAACGCAAACCTCACAGATTACCAGGGATTCTTTTATCCTTAGAAATAAAAGTTCCCAGAAATGTTGGTGTAAAAAGGGTTATTCACATTTATGCTCTATGTGTTTAGAGCAGGGGTGTCAAACTCATTTTCGTTCAGGGGCCACATTAAACCAAATTTGATCTGAAGTGGGCCAGACCAGTAAAATAATAATATAATAATATATAAATGCCAACTCCAAACTTTCTTCTTTGTTTTAGAGGAAAAAAAGTAAAATTATGTGATGAAAATGTTTACATCTACCAACTATCCTTTAAAACAATGTGAATCACATGAACAAACTGAAATTTCTTAAGAAAATTAAGTGCAATCTTAACAATATTATGTCTCAGTTTATCATTTAAACTTGCAAATTACAACTTACAGATCACAGTGGATCAGCAAATACACAAAACATTTAATAACAGGCGGAATATTGTTAAAATTACACTTCAGACATTTCAAAATGTTTATATTTGTTGGGGTTATTCATGTTTTTGTGAAATGTTAGTTTGTTTTAGTATAAATACAGTAAAATGACATGAAAATTTTTACATTTACAAAGAAAAATGTGGAGTATTTATTTGGAGTATTTTTAGGTTATTATGATAGTATTTTACTGATCTGACCCACTTGAGATTGAATTGGTCTGTATGTGGAACCTGAACTAAAATGATTATTATCTTCAGTGTAATTTTTGCATTTCACAAATTCATCCCAAGGGCCAGACTGGACCCTTTGGCAGGCCGGATTTGGCCCCCGGGCCGCATGTTTGACACCTGTGGTTTAGAGCATAAAGAATTTTAGGGGGAGGAGTGAGGTCGATCGGCCAAATACTCAGCTTTTTCCTGCTCCAAACTATCTTTCTATCAGCCTTTTTAAACCCATTATCAGTCGACCTTTAATACAAAGTTGTTAGTGACCACTGAAGTAAAACACACTTTGATACCACACACAAACAACAGGAGCTCACAGCAGGCCTCACCCTTTCTACAGTGTGCTTTTAAGGGAGTTTCCCAACATTTTGTGCCAGATATAAATTGAATGTGCCGACAGTGTTTGGCTGGCAGCAGCAGGTTTGGACCGTCACTCCACAGACATACGTCATATTAGATAAATTCCACAACACAACTTCTGTGTACATGTTTTGTTTTACACCAAAGCATCCAAGTGTCTCCTGTTGGTTTTGGTTGTTGACGCTCTTTTCTCACACCTCTGGGAAGAAAATGTCAGATGAGCTCATTTTTATGCTGGAGGTTTTACAGCCAGTCTGTGTGGCGTCACATATGCATGAGTGTGTGAAGATACATTCCTTTAGTGTGTCAGACCGACCCCCCTCCTCCTCAGTTTGCCAGCCTGTTTGGGCTCTAGAGGAGAGCTGATTAGGGGTCCTGACAGAGAAAGGATTATCATGCTGGGTCAGACTGTACCCTGCTGGTGTCTACCAAGGAATGTAGGCAAATCAACCAGTGGGCCTATCAGTCGGCCGGTCACGCACTGAGTCATCCCATCTGCCAGTCAGTCATCTGCCAGGGAGGCAGCGAGCCAGTCCTCACATGAGATTAGCTTGGCCTTCAATCAGCAACAATTACTTGCTTAAATCAGTGTGTTTTTCTCAGCTCGATGTCCAGATCTTGTGGATGAACCCAGAGACACATTATCATATCAGTGCGGATAACTCCCCTCCTCTTGTCTTCGTTTCAGCAACAGAATCCGTTCTGTTTTCGTACTTGAAATTAATAGACCTGTAGAGGGGAGTTTGTTATGTTCATACAGGGGAGAGAGTCCCTCAGCGGGGGGAGAGGGGTCAAATGTAGCACTCTATTTGGCGCTGAGTTACAGCCGTAAATGTAATTAGGCTAACTTAAACGCTGGGAGTCTGAGGCAACATCAGGGACTGACAGGGAAAGAGGAACACAGCTGTGGGAGTGGGGTGAGCACCGGACTACGAAGACCGTCATCCATTTACAACACACGCTCACACACTGATTGTTCTGAGCTGTTAATGACAAAACCACAGATCAGTGCAGATGCAGTTACTTCCACCAGGGAGCTTATGTTTTCATTAGCCTGAGTTCGTCTGTCAGATGGATCACACAGAGACGACTACGCACTGTCATACAAAGTGTTGGAAACACTAAGGACACACCTGCTCAAATATGGAGCAGATCCAGTCAACAGAATATTTGTTCCTCTTTTTTCTAACACACAGTATATACAATATATAATAGGATATATACAGTAGGATGTTGTATTGACTTACATCAGGGGTGTCAAAGTCATTTTAGTTCAGGGGCCACATTCAGCCCAAGATGATCGGAAGTGAAATAATAACAGTGAATAAAGTACAATTACATGATGAAAATGTTTACATCTACAAAGTTTCCTTAAAAATGTGAATCATATGAACAATCTGAAATGTCTTGAGAAAAATCATTGCAATTTTAACAACATTATGCCTCAGTTTATCATTTACACAAATGCACTACAAGTTACAGATCACGGTGGATCTACAAATGCACAAAACATTCAGTAGCAGGCAGAATATTGATAAAATTGCACAAACGTTTCTTAAGACATTTCATGTTGTTCCTATTTGTTCAGGGTATTCACATTTTTTGTGAAAGGATAGTGTCACAACCCGGCTCTGAGGTTGGACAAAGATGGAGACGGAGGAGGTGGTAAAGATGTAACAAAAAAAGGTTTATTAATTCAAACTAACAAAAACCAAAACACAATATACTCCAACACAAATCGCCAGTCGAGAGGAGCATGAGGACCAGGGCAGGGCAGAGCAGGACCAGACCAGGCAGTGAGCAGAACCAAGACCTGACCAGAGCCAAGCAGAGCAGATCAGATCAGACCAGGCCAGAGCAGAGAGAGTGAAGATCCATGTTGGACTGCTTAAATAGGCATGCCACATCCGTCACTGGTGCTATTAATCGGGACATCTCCAACTGAAAAGAGAACTGACAGTGCCCCTAGTGCCCAAAAGGTGCGGGGCCGTCATAATAGTTTGTAAATGTAAACATTTTCATGTAATTCAGGTTTTTTTTTTACATTAAAACAAAGAGAAACATTTGTAGTTGACAATATTTCTAGGTTATTATGATAGTATTTTACTGGTCTGATCCACTTTAGATCATATTGGTCTGTATGTGGAACCTGAACTAACATGATTTTTGATATCCTTGATTGTTAATATCTTTAGTGTAGTTTTTGTATTTCACAAATTCATCCCATGGGCCAGATTGGACCCTGTGGGGGGGCAGTTTTGGCCCACAGGCTGTATGTTTAACACCTGTGACTTAAGTGAACGAGGTTATGTTCAGAATGAATATGGGCTGTTTTTGATGATGTACAATAATCTTTTTTTTTGTACATTTATTTTGCCCTTAATCAAAAATGACATAATAAAACTACCATTATTTTTAACTTGATCTAAGGCACTGACTAAACTATTCAATGAGCCTGCATTCTATGGATAAAATCTACAACATCATTCATTACACTGTTAATCTGATTGACCAGAAATCCACAATAACCTCACATTTATCACCACTGTACACACATTTTAACAGATGAGGTGGCCACGTCATTAAGGTGATGGACTGCTTATCCATTATGCTCTGCATGCATGGGTTCAAATCTCATCCTCATCAACTTATTATTAGCTGATGTGCCCTTGAGCAAGACACTTTACCCCCCAGTTTATCCTCAAACATGGCAGCCCACTGGTCCAAGACTGCAGTGTAAGGTGTGTTCCTGCATGTTGATAGCTCCTGCTGGTGCATGTCCACACGTACAATAGACAGACAAATAACGACTCTTTCTTAATATGAGGGAAAATATGGCGTCAAACATTAACATGTGAAATGTGACCACATACTGTATGTGAATAAAGGGATTTTTCAAGGTCATATCAATTTATTCCAGCAATTTAATGCACAATGTTTACTCTACACTGACGATAAAAATTCATTTGTATTATCGAATCACTCTCCGAGTGATTTCTTGTTTATAAGCTGCACAAGAAAAGCACTCGGAGAGCGCAGACCTCTGCCAAGACAGATCGGCCCCCCCCACCCCCTGATCACCACCAAAATTTAATAATTTCTTCCTTGTGCCAGTATCAACATTTCCTGAAATTTTCATGAAAATCCATCCATAACTTTTTGAGTTATGTTGCTAACTAACAAACAAACAAACAAACACGCAAACACACAAAGCAAAGTGATCACAATACCTCCTGGCGGAGGTAATCAGCTCCACACATGGCTCAACTCTCATGTCTTCGATTGGTTCTCAGGTTTGTGAACTCTTGAGTCCAATTAGCTCTTTTTCGAATCACTAGACTGAGGATTCACCTCAGCATCAATAGGTGTGTTCAATAAAGACATGAAATAGAATTATCTGTGTAGTATTAGATTAGGAACACTGTGAGATAGATGCTGATCAGATCATATTTTATGATCAATTCATGTAAAAACTAAATTTCAAAGGCTTCACATAATTTTTCTTGCCACTAACATTCAATACCAAATGATAAAATAAATGTTTATATTAAATATAGCAAAGAAACTGTCTCTGAGACTAAAAATGTGCTAAATCACACATACTTTAAGAAGAATTGCAAAACAAACAACAAAATTGTTGGTTATCTGATGGTTTCAATATATATGGTTAAGTGTTATTACACATATTGGTTTATGTACATTTATACAATACATTTACAAATGTTCCACTAGAAAGAACCTGTAAAGTGAATGTACTGTAATGTGCAGACAGTGTCTTAAAGTAGATCTGGTTGCTCTGACACATACATTCCTTTGGAGTAAAACCTGTTCTCACATTAATTCTCAGAATTTCACATTTTAACCCAAGACTGTATCTTAGAAACTACAGCCAACCAGCATTTTTGACTAAATTTTTCTTTCACCACTTTTATTACAGAGGCATTTTACATGTAGGCTGGTGTTATCAATTATGTGTGTGATTTATGTGACACTGATGACACTGATAACTATTTAAATAAAATTATTATAGAACTAAATTATTTAATCACACTTTTTAAAACATGAAATTAATTAAGTAAAAGCAGAAACAGGATATTTAGTAAATATGTGAAATAGTCAATAATGAAATCAATGCATTTCAGAGGAAACTTTCAACTATGCATGAAATTGCAAAGGAAATGACTACATGTCTGTTTTTTTTTTTTTAGCTGTGTTGTGCATTAGAAGGGGAGTGATGGAAATATGATTTTTATTCAAGAATTAAGAATGAAAATAAAAAGAAGCATGTTATAATCAATGACAAGTTAAATGAGTACGTGGATAAACTGATGATGAAAATGAATGATTGCAAATATGTAGAAAATATAAGTTCTCTGTGTGTTCTGTGTCTGTGTAAATATATTCAGTGTGTTTCTGCAGTTTATGAAAAATATTATACATATAAACAGCTTTGGGTACAAATAAGACATCTGGTCCCTCAAAGTTATGATGAAATCCACAGAGAGCGAGCTGAAACAGACTGTTCGAAAGGTAAACAAGGAAAGTAAACAGAATATAGACGAGGATTTTCAGGGTTTGTGTGGGCAGAACCACCACAGAGGGACCTCCTCAGGGGACAATTACTGCAAATGAGGCCAACAAGTTCTTTGCCAGGTTCCATGTGCATGACTGTTCCACAAGAGCGCGCATCCATTTTCTTGTCACTGTCTCGGAGAACGTGTGTCTTCCCATCACCATCACAGCTCATCAAGTTCACCATCAGTTAAGACGACTGAGAACAATTACAGCCGCTCACGTCCACCATCCCCACGTCTGAGAACACACTACTCATCAGATGCACTGTGTTTTAATATCTCCCATCTGCCTCAAGTGTCTACAGGAGAAACACATGCATTTTGTAGCATTAACCCATAAAGACCCAGAGCTGCTTTTGTGGCAGTTTCCAGATTCCTTTTTCTCTCTATTTAATCTTTCTTAAGTGATTGATCACCAATTATTATAATATTATCCTCTTTATTTTGCATTTTTTCGGTGAAAATCTGGTATTTTGCTAGATTTAATTGACTGATTGTATATATGTTCATAAAAGCTCAGATTAAAGTTGAGGGTTATTACAACAGAAACAGAGAAAACTGACAAAAAAAGTAATGTTTTAAACAAAATATTTCATTAAAGGGGTCTTATTTTGCTAAACCCGCTTTTATTAGTCTTTGGTTCATTTATTTGTGTATTTGGACCCTAATGGTTCAAAAAGTTTGAATTTGAACCCTCCAGGTGCTGCAAAGCTATCTTTACATTCATTCTGGCAAAAATCGAGTGGATTTCTACAACCCGTTTTAATTCCTGCTTAATTTCTTATGTCTACAGGGTGGGGAAGCAAAATTTACAATGAACATTTAGTTGTTTTTTCTCAGCAGGCACTACATCAATTGTTTTGAAACCAAACATATATTGATGTCATAATCATACCTAACACTATTATCCATACCTTTTCAGAAACTTTTGCCCATATGAGTAATCAGGAAAGCAAACGTCAAAGAGTGTGTGATTTGCTGAATGCACTCGTCACACCAAAGGAGATTTCAAAAATAGTTGGAGTGTCCATAAAGACTGTTTATAATGTAAAGAAGAGAATGACTATGAGCAAAACTATTACGAGAAAGTCTGGAAGATACTATTAAAGAAGAATGGGAGAAGTTGTCACCCGAATATTTGAGGAACACTTGCGCAAGTTTCAGGAAGCGTGTGAAGGCAGTTACTGAGAAAGAAGGACACATAGAATAAAAACATTTTCTATTATGTCAATTTTCTTGTGGCAAATAAATTCTCATGACTTTCAATAAACTAACTGGTCATACACTGTCTTTCAATACCTGCCTCAAAATATTGTAAATTTTGCTTCCCCACCCTGTATAACTAGTTACATCACGACATTTGCACATATAAGGCCAAGACTTCCAATGAACATTTCTCTGAGTACGACATAATTGTTTGTCAGCAGCAGCAGTTGTAGTCCATACTGAAAATATGTCCAAACTTCAAGCCGATTACCTGAAATGTTCAGTTGTTGGTTGAACGGGACAGAGCAGCACAGCCAACAACGTGGAGGGGGCGGGGCATGAAGTGGCTCATGTGCATTTAAAGGGCCAGCGCTCAAAACAACCTTTCTGGTGTCATTACTCAGAAATAGGGTTGAAGATGGACCTGTGGAGTTGAATTAATGAAGAATTCAGACCCAAGCAGAGCATTTACAGTTTATGTAGACCACAAGGAAATGTTTTAAAATGAATAATTCCATTAAAACAAAAAAAGCAAAATGCCACATTTTTAAGACCCATACATTCACCAGCGACCAAAATCATTTACTGATATACATTTACATTTATGCATTTGGCAGATGCTTTTTTCCAAAGTGACTTACAGAGGAAAACCAAAATAAAAGAATAAAATACAAGAATAGATTAAAGACATAAAGCAGCTTTACAATTAAAGACAGTTTTGTACAGAAGAATAAAAAAGCAAAATGATAGACTAAAATACAAGAATAGATTAAAAAGACATAAAAACAGCTGTACAATTAAAAGAGTGTATAAAAATACCAAGTAAAAACAACAGAATAAACATAACATATATAAAATGGAATGTCTGACAGTGCTAGGACAGGAGGTGCTCTTGGAAGAGCTGGGTCTTCAGGAGCTTCTTGAAGATAGGCAGGGACGCCTCTGTTCTGGTAGTGCTTGGTAGATCATTCCACCAACATGGAACGACCCATGAAAAGAGCCTGGATTTTCTTGTGCAAGGTTTCGGGACCACTAGACAACATTTCCTACATGAGCGGAGTGGTCGTGAGGCAACATAAGCTTTTATCAGTGCACCTAAGTAGGTAGGAGCAGACCCATGGAGAATTTTGTAGGCTAGCATTAATGATCTGAATTTGATGCGGGCAGCTATGGGTAGCCAGTGTAACTCAATGAGTAAGGGGGTGACATGTGCCCCTTTAGGCTGACTGAAGACCAGACGTGCCACCGTATTCTGGACCTTCTGTAGTGGTTTGACAGCACAGGCTGGGAGGCCTGTTAGAAGAGCATTGCAGCAGTCAAGGTGGGAGATAACCATGGTCTGCACCAGGAGCTGGGTGGCCTGTTGGGTTAGGTATGGCCTGAACTTTCTTAAGTTGAACAGAGTAAAACAACAAGATTAGGTGACAGAGGCAACATGATCTGTGAAGGTCAACTGATTATCAATCATGACTCCCAAGTTTCTAGCTACTTCGGTAGGAGCCAGAGATAAGGAGTCAGTTTTGATGGAGATGTCATGTTGTATGGTTGGCTTAGCTGGGAAGACCAGCAGTTCAGTTTTGGACAGGTTTAGCTGTCCAAAATGTTTAATACCTGTTGATCCACTTGTTCTCTGAATACATATACATAATTGGTGTAAAATATGTCATCTTTTCATGGTCATCAGATATGACCCACTTGGACGTTCAGAGGCTCTGTAGTTACCGTGGAAACACCGTCATCTTCTACAAAATTGATTCACCAGTAAAACCCATGGAGTTTGATAAATGACAGTGAATGGAGACACTTTATGTTCGGTTAATGCTATATTTTACTTAAAAAGTCAGTTTTTCTTCAGTTTTTTCTGTTTCTGATGTAATAACCCTCAACTTTAACATGAACTTTTATGAACATCTTCATGATCAGTAAATTAAATATAGAAAAATACCTGATTTTCCCCCCCCCAAAAAAGAAGCAAAATACAGAAGATGATATTTTAGTAAATAATGATCAATCACTTAAGAAAAGTTAAACATGGATTAAAAAATATTTTGGAACTGCCACAAAAGTAGAGCCTGGTCTTTATGTTTTAACCAAGCATTACTGGTGAATCAATTTTGTAGAAGATGACGGTGTTTCCACGTTCACGATGGAGCCTCTGAATGTCCAAATGGGTCATATCTGATGACCATGAAAAGATGAGAAACTGTATTTTACACCAATTATTCACATGCATTGATAGGATTAATGAGTCAACAGATATTAAACAGTTTAGATCAGTAGATGGTTTAGGTCACCAGTGGCTGTTTGGGTCTTTATGGGTTAAAATCAAACAGGTTTATTCTTCACTAATTCAATATTGCAGGTTTGATTTGATCTCTATTTGGTTTCATACCACCTCTGTTTGCAAAGGTGTTCTGACTGAAATATACGAAGGTTTTTTTTAAGTCCTCACATATTAGAAGGTTCAGCTGTAAACTCAGCGTCTGGTCTGACACAGGAGGTTAAAGTTTGGGTTAAACCAAAGGAAGAATGGAAACAAGATAAACACAACTTAACACATTTTAATAGACTTTTACACTTCCATCAGCCACAGATCTGAGGTAGTTTCATGTTTATCTGATGACTATACAGCTTCGACATGGTTGACTCTTTCTGTAACATGTCACTTTTTGGGTTCTGTTTGGTGCTGGTTTAGTATAAGTATAAATCCTTTACAGCACTGTGTGAAAAACTGACTCAAGTAGAATTTACTGGGCACAAAATCACCTGACTTTTGTCATTTAATATGTTTATTTTTTTTCTAAATGGGTTATCCTATCTCCAAACCTCTAACCATACACCATTTTTTACCTGCTGTCTCCTGGTAACATTTCATCCGTTCTCTTTGAGATGTTTCCGTTTATCTTGCTGTTCTGCTTTTAGCCTCTTGGGAGATATGCATCATGGTACATCACATCATGTGGGATGAAAGGTCAGCAGACTTCTGAACAGCCTGTACAAGCACATCCTGACTCCTTAAAAAAAGATAAACACATTTCAATCACCTCAAAACACACCATACTATGAAATTACTGCACAATTCCATATTGAAAACTTTAAAGACAATATGTCAATTTTGATTTGATTTTGATTTAATAAAGCCCTTTGTGACCGTCTGTGAAAAGTGCTCTATAAATAAAATGTACTTACTTACTTACCTAAATAACACCATAATGCACACAGCACTAATGGATGTTATTACAAGTGCAAGGGTTCCAGGTAGACTTTTTAGTTTATATAGTAATGGGATGTTTAAACCACAGCAATGTATCTCATTCTATAACGGAGGTTCGTACACATTCTTCAAGGTCAAATTCAAACACTTTTAAGGGTCATTTTCAAATTTTTCCAGCACAGCACCTTATCGTTAGGGTAAAATACATATCTACAAGAATACATATACTCAGGATTATTTTTTTCACAATGATGTACATTGTATTATGCTATAAACATCTAAAATTATGTTTCATAATAGCAAAAAGTTTAGAAATGAAAGGAGAACACAAAGTTTTATTCAAAAAAAAGGAAAGCAACTTGGTGTTCTTCAGACACATTAAGATAAAAATGTACCTGGAGTTGACCTGAGAACACCTGGTAATTTTCTTTTTTGACACATAGTTCTATTTTTCAAATGTATCACTGCTCTGTAAGTAGCTTTGGTTATAACTGCAAACACTTTCAAGCACTTAAACTAAAATTCAAGCACTTTTCAGACCTTGAAAACACAACACTGAAATTCAAGCTGAGATTTTTCAGGACCACACTACAAACGGAGGAGTATGAAAAATCTCCCATAATTCTGTTCGAATCATCGGCAAGATGAAGGTAAACACAGCAAAAAAGTGCAGCAGTGTGATGAAAAAAACACACAAATGTACAGATTTTCTTTGTGAAACAACTTAATCATTTGATTGCCTGTTTAATGCCATTTTAATGTGTGATAGATCACATTTCTGTGGTTTATGGTTGATAGCTGTAAACAGATGACCAAAGCCCATGTAACAGAGACAGCTACAGCTGCTGACGGCATGGGGAATACTATCACAAGCAAACTGATGACTGCTGATGACGTAACAGGTCTCGAAGGGTTGTCTCATTTCATAGGAGAATGTTTCAACCCCCACCCCATGCAACTCTGTTTCAAGGGGTAGTGCCAAGTGCAAGGCCCAAGGGGGAGGGGTAAGGGGGAGAGCCAAGGGGTGAATTGGGATTGGGCCTTGATGACATACGGTCACATTTCACTGGTATGAATATATTTTCCTCAGAGGATGAGGTTGAATTAAGGTCTTAATCCCCTCTCTGCTCGTTCGTCCACAGTCACTGTCCCAGCCAATGTTCTACTTTACAGAACTAATGACATTGCCAACTATCAGACAGCCTTGGACACATCTCAGAGGATCATCTGATTTAGGCATGTCTAGGACATTTCAGGACAAAGGCAGTGGAGTCCACAGTGACTCAGTGAACCCTGGTTTTGCTGCTGTGACTCTATCCCTGGTGATTTCACACAGGTATGAGCTGTTTTACACACTCTAAACCTGCACTATAAACTGAGTGGGCCTTTTGCGTCAAAGCCAAAAACACAAGTGGGACGCCATCTCATGACATTTCCCACCCACTGGGGGTGACAAGGCACCGCTGCAGTCCTTTGAGTCCCGGGACGTGAAACCTATTTTCCCCCAGTGGGACACCACTTCTCTCCCTTTCATCCGCCTCGCACTGGAAATGAGAATGACGTTCCATTAGCGAGGGGAAAGAATTCCCCACCTTTGGCGAATGCGCGGTGCAACGCCGAGAGCCAATTGCCTAAATGAAATTCCAGTCGGTGATGAGTGGGAAGTGAGAGGCATACCGGGGAGCCAGGCCTGTGCAGCTGCAGACTTGTGTCCCATCCAAACTGGGAACGCCACAGTCATCTGTCTCCCTTTCCCAGGGACTGCTGGAGGATCTGCACATCTTTAAAGGTTTACAGGATTGGGGAGACAGATTTTAGCAGAATACACACTTGACTCGTGTAGAATCTAAGGCAGGGATGTCAAACTCATTTCAGTTCAGGGGCCACATACACCCAATTCGACCCCAAGAGGGCCGGACCAGTAAAATAATAGTAACTTAGAAATAAAGAAATGATGACCACTCTAAATTAATCTTTTTGTTTTAGTATAAAAACTTACTTCTACAAACTGTCCTTAAACAAAAAATGTGCATAACCTGAACAAATATGAACAATCAGAAATTGCTTGAGAAAAATTGTACCTTTAACTACATTATGCCTCAACTTATTTACTCATGTGCATTACAACTAACAGATCACAGTGGATCTACGAATACACAAAACATTTAGTTACAGGCGTCTGGGGCGGAAAAATATAGATTTTAGCAACAACTTGATTGTCTGTCTTCTGTGTAATCGTTGCAAATTCATGCTGGGGGCCAGATTGAACCCCTTGTAGTGCCAGGTTTTGGCCCACGGGCCGTACATTTGACACCTGCAATCTAAGGCCTCATAGGTGGTTTGTTCACTGGGGTTCGTGTGTGTTATCAATACATCTAGATCAAGACAGAATTTCCTTTTCTTTAGTAGAGACTTACATGGAAAGCTTGTCCATCCTCCTCCAAAGTAAACAACCTGGACCTTTAGTTGGAGGTGAAGGAACGGGAAACTGCAGCAGACGTTGAGAGATATGGGAACAACCAAGAGGAAGTGTGTATGTGTGTGTGTATTCACATTTAGATCTCCCTGGAATACACCTATTACTCTCAAGTAAGGCAGGTCCCTTGTTGTCAGGGTGATAATGTCTTTTCCTGCCTGGGTAGAAAGATGAAGGTTCTTTTATCTGCGCAGCCACTGGAAACCTCATTTCCTGGTCCAGTTTTCTTTCCAGGGCCTCCGTCCACTCAACTGCCCTGGCTGCCAGCGCTCGGGGGTCTGCGGGGAGAGGTTTGAGAGAGGGCTGACGAGGGAGAGACACAAATGGAGGGGAAAAAGAAGTAGGAGGCTGATGTGATAAAAGGGAGAGATTGTAGGAGAATGCAGATTAATTAGTGAGAACTGAAATCTCATCATGCGTTCAGATTGTGTTGTACAGGAATTAACTTAGTCTTTTCTCTAAATAAGGGCCTGCTATTGACATTTCCACTAATCGCTTTCTGTGTGTGTTCTGCAGTCTTACTTGTAAATTGTATTTGTGAAAAACCTGGATGAACAACAGAGAAACATTCTGACAGGGAAATAAACACGTATGGTTACTTGGGGTTCCCAGAGAAGGGCAGGACAAACTAACAACTGAGAGAGCCAAGTCACAAATGAAGCTGTGATGACTGTGATGTGATGTTATTTAGTTACAACGCTGATGAACTGATGACTGCTCACAGATTGATCCCATCTGTCGGTTACTCTGATCAGTCTGGTCTTGTAGTGAAGAAGGCAGCGGCGTCAGGGCTGTAACTCAGATGTGGCTTATTTTATTTATTCATTTTTACTGTTGAGAGGCATTACAGTGCAAACCATTCTTTGGCAAACGTACAATACAAATGTCATGATAGGTAATATTCTATCCACATTGACCACTAGTTCAGGGACAGTGTAGGTAAAGCATGTTCAGTCTCGCAGAGCAGTGCATTCCATTGACACATGGGAGGATTTTTCAGAAGAGGGTAGGAAAAAATATAACGCTAATACAACAGATTATAGAATATGACAACTAGTAACAAAAAGCTCACAGCGCTTTTGCAACCAAACCTTGGGAATCTCACCAAAATGCATTTAGCCTAAAGAGGACACACACTCTTATTCATACATAAAGTTTATGTTTAAAAAAACTGAAAATTGAGTAGAACATTCACACACTGGAACACATGAAGGAACATGTATGTAGAGACAAATACACAGCTGTAAACACACAGTTTGATACACAAACTGGTCCAGTATACTTAAACTTGATATGATACCAATTTGCCAGTGTGACTGCTGCCAGCCTTGTAATCTATCGGAGCTGTGAGTGGAACATTCTGCAGGGTTCTCTCTGTTCAGTGACAGCTTGCTCAGGACGTTACCACATAAAGAAAACAATGGAAAAGGAACACGGCAGCTGGAGCCGCTTCACCACAATTAGGAGCAGAGGAAAACAGGGAAATAAAAGGTGACTTCTGTAACGCTGAGTGAACCAGTGCATGGGATTGAGCGAGTGGCGTTTAGTGTCTGTACAGTAGACGTAGAGGGCCAGTTGACAGGAGTCGCCGCCTTCGTGACGGAAAGCTGCTCGAGACTTGTTTCTGATTGACAATCCCAATCATCGCCCTCCCCCTCCCCCGACATCACCCTTGCTTCCCCTTTCATATGGCTTCCATTACAGCGGAATGAGGGTCAGAGGGCTGCGCTCCACACATGCTTGGCTGAATGACGTCACCCCAGTCTCAAAAACTTCAACATGGCAGAAAAACACGAGCGGGGCGAGCATTCCTAAACTATATCAACACTGCAGCTGGTCCTCACAGGGGGAAACGTCTGCAAACTAAACACACGAGCAAAAACTTTAAAAAAGGAAGAGGCCAAGTGGATGCCTGACAAAGGAATGCATGCAAGCGTGTCCTGGTGTAAACTAAAGCTAGAGAACTGCAGGTCCAAAAATGCAGAGAGGACCGGTCGACAGCTATGGAGCAGTCCTTCAGGTGTGTGTAGTCTAAACACTAAACAAGAAATTCAAACGGAAAATGGTGAGTGGGCCAGAAGGAGAATACTGCTGTGGTAAAGGTAGCAGTACCAAAGGCTAAAACCTGACCTCATTACAACATTCATACAGAGTTTCATAGATACACACATGCTATTGATGTAGTTTTAGAAGTTATTAAAATCATACATTTGGCTTTTCACAATATTAAAGTGGTTACATGAATAATCTTACACTGTTTTCTGAAAACAAAATAAAACTTTGAGTGAAAGGAACATGACAGTGCAAGAGCTGGTTGGAGTGTCCTTCAGCGGGGAGCACCACACGGTCCGCCTCGGTCAAGTTCAGGACAGGCCAGCACACATTAAGCCAGTTAACTAACATGTTGTCTATGGAAGAAGGAGCAGTAATCAGTAGACATCTCTTTTGCATTACAAACGTTTTTGTAGGGCTTCACATTATCTTCATATGTAAGAATTATTTTTTTTATACAAAATGGGAGAAAACATCTTTATAACATGAAATAAAGCACCTTAGATAAAAAAGATGAAGTAACTCTATTCATAAAATGTCTTTAAAGATTGAATAAAACGGTCCTCTCAATTAGGATTTATCATAAAAAGGCATATACTGAGTGTATATAGGATGCTTTGCATACAAAAGACAATACTTTAAAGGTTTGTATTTAGTGATTAAATCATTAAAAGAGGGCAAAATAGCACCAGTTTTCTCTCTAACCTGAGAATATTTTGAGACAACAAAATGGCTGCCGCCTTTTCGATTTACTTCCCTTTCCTGCTTTTTGACGGCAACTTGGCCCTGCGTTTCGTCACCAGGTGTTGGTCGCAAACACAGTGGCTGTTTGTTACACTTCAGAAGCCTCAGCAGACTCGAGGAGAGGTTTGTCCGTCGTGTTTACAATTTGCCCATCCATCCATTCATCCATCCACCCATCGGTTCAGAAATAAATCCATTTAGTGATGGCTGGCTTGTTGCCAGTGGATTTCAAACCAAGCCTCAGGCTGCCGACCCTGGAGGGGGCAACAGTCCAGAGAGAAACAAAACCCTCCTCTGATCCAAGAAAAAGAATACAAAATTAAAACCAAAAAAATGAGGCTATTGGGTCTATCGAGGCTATCGGTGGCTGCAACTTAGCACACCTGTACGAGTCTCATCTCTCTGGATGTCTGTGTGTGAGAGTGTGACTTTCAGACACTAGAGTGTATTTGTCGGAGGCGTCCTGAGGGTTATTCATGGCGGGGGTCTGCCTGTTGGAGGCACACCGGGCAGCAGGCACCTTTTAGCTTGACAGGCTGTTTGCACTCCACCGGTGGACAAGACTCCACAAAGCAGGTCACCTGGGCATCCTGAGGAGGCAAAGACAAGGAGTCAACAAGGCCAACAGGTCAGGTCCAATATGAGGGTGAACTTGAAGAAATGGTCATGATCAGTGTTTGAAAATTAGCCTGGAGAGATAAACCCCAAAAGCACCATAAACCAGAGACGATAAACATCAGAGCTGATAATGGAGCAAATTAAAGAACATTTTTTATGGTGAGGGCCAGGCACAGACAGGAGGCGTTTCTGTTTTTGGGTTGTTCCAAAAATTGCTTTATGGCAGGTGGATATGTGTGCCTCACAATAAAAGTATGAGAACAAACACAAGTTTAGTGTTATAAGTGCGCATGCTTGGTCGTCTGAGGAATCACTCATAACAGCCACAATGCTTATAATAACATGATATGTTTTGGGTTTCTTTAGATGCACACACAAATGTACAACAGGTAACCTACACATTAATTTAATATGTCTGATATGAACTGAGACTGACATTATATATAACTGACAGATTATATTCAAAGAGAAATATTGCAATTTGTGATATATTTCATTACTGAAAAGCAGAACATTAAAATGGATCTGTTTGTAAATAATTATTCCACCTTCTCTGGGGTGATGAGGGAGTGCGTTTGCGTGAGAATAAAAAATAATACTAAAAGCTGACCCTTCTAGAAATGTAACGCTATGCACTGGTTCAATGCAGCAAACACAGGTACAGGTGAGCACTGGGACATCTCTTCTAAAATAACTCTGTAGTATGTTAATATACTGGTGGAGTCACCGTGAAGTCACTGTTAAAGTACCTGTGTTTGAATTGTTCTGTAATTAAAATAAGTGACACTGTTTATCTTTTTCAACCAGTTCTTACTTTTGATGTTTTTCTCCTGTTCCTGTGAAGAACATTCATTATGAGTGGGTCAGTTCTTTTTCAGGCACAGAAATGAAAGTTTTGCTCATGACAAAATCCTCCACTGAGGTGCTTGATGACACGGCATAAGTGAACAATGAAGTGCTTTGTTTGAGAGCACCAACCAAACTGTTCTCTCCCAGACAGTACTGCTCATTGTGCTTCTGCCTGCCAAATTGAATTATTACAAAAATCCTCCAATTATAGAGAGGCGTGGAAGGTGGAAGGACATAGTTTAGAACAGCCACGGGGGAAAAGAGACGAACATAGAAGAACTGACAGGTGTATAATCAGCAGTGGTGAAATGATGGAAAGATGGCTACAAGGAAGGAAAGGAGGGAAGGAGGCTCGACAGAGATCAGAGGCAGCCTGATTTGGCATGGGTAACCCTCACCTCTGCCAACAGTTGGCAATTGAAAAAGTGTCAGAGATAAAGAATGAAAGCAGAAAAATGGCCGGTGCACACAAACACAATGTGGGGAGACGTTGGTGCCAGGAGGAGGCTGCTGCCAAGAGGAGCTGGAGGAGGTGAAACGCTGACAAGAGCGCCAGAAACAAAGTGATGTGTTTTAAGTGGGCAGACCACTCACATTCAAACACTACTGATGAACAACTTGTGTCCAGAGAAACAGAGACACTCCAACATGATGAAGGATTTGGTATTGTGTACATGTACGAACGTGCAAACGTATGTGACCCTCAGAGTCAACCATCTGTGGTGTATTGACATGCATGTGTTGAACATACTCTGCATTCGCAGGTGGAGCAGGGGTCCTTTTTCCACCGTTCTCCATCTGTTCGCTCACGTCCTTCACTGTCAGTGCAGTCAGTCTTGCTCAGACGGGCTTCAAGTCGTTTAATCTGCAAAGATAGACAAAGCAAACATTTGACTCGACATGTCCCGGTGAATTCTTAGAAAACAAGAGTCACATGTACACAAGAATGTGAAAGCTGCTTGTGGCACAGTAAGAGCCAGCCCTGGGATCCTGCTGGATACTGAACTCAACCTAATCCCACCTCAAACACACTCACTGTTAATATACACAATCTGAAAATACAGAGACTGTAACGCTCGACTTATCACTGTGCATTTAAAAGGCTGCAGCTGACCAGAGGACAAGGACAGGATGCTGGGCCTCAACCAATGGAATTAACTGTACTATATGTTAATGGAAAACATGCCTGCATGTACAGTATGGAGTCAACGCTGTGTCAGAGAGTTAGGGATGGGAATCGAGAACGGTTATTTTTGAGAACCGGATCCCAGTAGCTCGATTACTTGGAATCATTTGCCTGCCTGCTTGACGATTCTGCTTATCGATTCCGCCTTCGTTGCGCATGCGCGATGATGTCATGCGTACGCTGCATTGTTTTGGTCAGAACGTAGCCAACATGGCATTGAGGCAGAAACGGTCTAAAAAGACGACACCAGGGCCACTTGTAACACTTGCAAAGCTTCCATTTCTCCAAAAGGGTGGAATCTGTCCAATATGCTCAAACATTTGTCCACAGCATGTGATTCATTTGATATACTACTTAGCGGCGCTTGTGAATCTAGCTGCAGAGTGAACACCAGCCATCATCCGGGTTCTGGTTCTGGTGTGGGCAACAAATGTGGTATCCCCTCAAATACAAGTTTCCGAAGGCAGGGGAAAGGAAATGAGGTGCACAACAACGGGAAACAGGCAGAGTCGAACTGGTTCCACATAGTGGAAATGCAGCAATAGAGGAATTAGTGAAACATCTTTAGTTTCACTTTCACCGTACTCCCCCCCCAAACCGGGCACGGCGTCATCTGTTGTTATTATTATTTGTACATACTGTATATGTTATATTTTCTGTGTAGAGATGGAAATATAAAAGACCATTAATGCAAACATACCCGTTTCTACTCCTATATTCCCGCACCCAATGAGAATCAATAAGAGAATCAATAAGGAATCGGATCCATAAGCAAAACTGATGATGGAATCTGAATCATTAAATTCTTATTGATTCCCATCCCTAGTCAGAGTGTTAGCCTATAGCACAGATGCACCAGGCATGTAGTGTGTTCAAATGAAAACGTAAAAGAGCAACACATGTTTAGACCCTTAAGACGCTTTTTCTGATTTCATATATTTTTATTTTTACAGGGTCTGCTGATGTGCTCACTGAATGCCCCTCTTTCTTTTCTAAGTGTTATGTCATAAAGAAATTGGCTTTCAAGTCTTGAAATTGTCCCTGTTGTTCCAAAAGGCTTGAAATGACCCTGATGATAAAGAACTGTCACAGACCTACCTCAAAAATAAATCAATGAACTCTGTCATCTGTCCAAAACTCAACCTCAACTTCCACCATTATGTTATTACCTCACACACCTGCATGAATCTCTTGTCACACACCTGCATAAAGCATTCATCAACCATAACAGACATTGAGTGTGATAGCAGGTATGTGTACATGCAGAACACCCAATTATCAGCGGTGTCTCTGGAATCTGCTGCCCAATATCAGGTTTCTCACTAGGATTTTTTCACAGCTAGGGGCACCATGTACGTGGCGCGAGTTTTGTAGGGGGGTCCGGGAGCGTAAGGCAAGTGATGTTGCCGGGTGGGCGTCAGACAATATCAAGGCACACAAAGGGGTGTTGATTATATTGTTCTCATTTCCTGTCTGCAGCGCTTTGCGCCAAGACAAAGGAATATATTTTTTCTAATTCAAATCTTGTTATCATTACATTGGGTCACACACACACACAAAAAAACACCGCTATGCTGGTTGAAAGACAGTGTCGCGGGTCAAATCTCAGCATCGGGGCCCCCCAGGGACAGCATTGGGGGCCCCGACGTTCAATGACACTAGCGAGAACCCTGCAATATAAATACATTAAAATGCAGAAGGAGCTTGAGACCAGGTAACCAGCTTATTATTAGAAGCAAAAATATAAAACACATGGAGAACAGGCAGGACAAACAATGTATAGTGACAAATATGTGTGTGAGTTTGTAATTTTAGACACACACCTGTTTTCGTAAACTTGTGATCGTCTTCTGCATGTCAGAGACAAAGTCTTGGAAATCACCGATGGAGGGTTCAGTGCGTTTTTTGGAGGTAACAGTAACATTTGCAAGACTTTCTCCGGCTTCCTCCACTGGGCTGCAAAGAAGAAGGTATGAACAAACATCAAATTATTGCAGGATACAACAAACATCTTCACGTTGATGTGTTGATGTCAGGGTTCGTACACATTTTTCAAGGTCAAATTCAAGCACTTTTCAAGCACTTCTAAGGGTCAGTTTCAAATATTTCCAGCACAGCTCCTTATCGCTGGGTTAAAGTACATATCTATAGGAATACATATACTCAGGATTATTTTTTTTCCACAATGATGTACATTGTATTATGCTATAAACATCTAAGATTATTTTTTATAATAGGAAAAAGTTTAGAAATTACGGAGAACACAAAGTTTTATCCAAAAAAAGGAAAGCCACTTGGTGATCTTCAGACACACTCACACCGAGACAAAGATTAAGAAAAAATGTACCTGGTGTTGATCTGAGAACACCAGGTAATTTTCTTTTTTGACATAAAGTTCTATTTTTCAAAATGTATCTCCTCTCTGTAAGTAGCTTTGGTTATAACTGCAAGCACTTTCAAGCACTTAAACTAAAATTCAAACACTTTTCAGACCTTGAAAATACAACATTGAAATTCAAGCTTTTTCGTGGATTTCAAGCACCTGTAAGAACCCTGTAATGTGTTAACTATGAATTAACACCGAGAGGATTTGATGGTTTTACCACCTGTGCTGGTCATGTTTGTGTTACCTGTGGTCAGCTCTGTCCTCTTTGTAACTGTGTTCTGCTGATCTGCGTCCTCTGAAGTGGTACGACAGAGCGTTGAACTGTCCCTTGGTTCTGCAGTCTGATGGAGTTAAACACAATATGACAGACTGAAGTCCAAAACAATCAAATCAAAAGACTTTTAAGGTGTAGAAACTGAGCTTTCACTCACAAGGTATGTTTTGTCTTATTCAATGTGACAAATAATAACAGTGTATGATTGGCAAAGAATGGAAAAAGTGCTGATTAGGGATGTAATGTACACATTTCCCATTCATATACTAATAGCTGCCTGGTACACACACACACACACACACACACACACACACACACACACATCAAGAAATCGTGACTTGTTCTGTATCAGAGTGCTGATCTGTAACTCTGAGGCTTATTGTATTACCAGTCTTCATTGTCACGTTGCCATCACTGCACCCACATCAAAGAGAATGAGAGACACAACACAGAGACCTGCTCATGCTCTACTACACATCTGGGTCATGCTAAGCATCAGCAAAGAGACAGTTGGCAAAAACCTGAGGAGAATAGGATCAGACTCCAGTATTCGGCAGGCAGCAACTTTATCTGGAGAAGTCCGTGGATCCACTCAGAAATGCCTCTGATTTACCAGACAACAGTTCGATACAGACGGAGGGTATCTAAAAACTACACACAACTACTGATAAGCGCACATGAGCACTGAAAAACACAGGTGTATCTCAGCAGTGTCCTCTGTTAATTGAGCCAAATACAACAGTAACTCTGGCAACAGCTCATCTGACTGAAAGAAACAAGCATCTCAACCACTCCTCCCTCCCTCCCTGTTCTCCCTTGCAGGATGTGCTGTGTTTATTAGCTCAGCTCTTCCCTTGTTCATTTTGTCGAGGATGGGTGGACATCAGACTCAGAATCTGGGATAAAAAGAGAATAATTAAGAGCCCATGTGTGCGTGAATTCCAGGGAATGCTTCAAAATTCCCCGTACAATGACTTGATATAAAAGGCCTCATTTCCATTAAACACAGCCTCGAGCAAGTGGATGCTACATTAACTACACTTTGACTCCAGCTAAGATGTCATGATTTGCTTATTTAGCATTGGGCTAGAATATTTATGTAAAAGAGCATTTGGAAACCACTTCCTTCAAGCTTCTAAATCAAACAGGAATTCATTCATCACACAGCAGTACTCCTCTGATCTGAACACATAGAAAGATCAAACACAAAAAACAGATTTTTTTTCAGAGACTGCAACAATAAATGAGTCAAAAAATAATAACATTTAACAAAACCACTTGTAGAGGCCCCGCAGTGCCCATATATCTGATATTTACACATCATATGTATAAAAGGTTAACAGTGGTATTTTATTGACACTGGTGTTCATGAACTCATAGCTGTTTGTGCAGCCATGTGATGTCTCTGCTCGGTTTTACTTCACACTTCATCCACAACTTCATTAGTGATTCAATTTAAAAGGCAGGGAGGCTTTGTACGTTTTCACAGTGGGTTTCACAGTAAAAAGACATATTACAGCTATGAAGAGGCTGAATATTGTACATGTACAGATGGTTGCTAACCGAGGCACAACCCAAAACCCACTGAAAATTACTTGTATCAATGAGTCTATAAACATACAAATGACTAATTTCCTCAGGCTTCAAATAAATTCATCATTATGGGTACTCAGTGTTCTTTGCAAGCAATCACTGCTTGGACAACTGTTCCTAAACGTCTGCTATTCTGTGATGTAATCTAAACCATTTTCTCACGGTACAGCTGGTTCCATCTTCAAATAAATGATACAAAGCAGACAGTCACTGCAGAGCCTCATGCCGGCGCATTATAACAGCAGTAGGTAGCTCTTCATTCATCTCCTTTTTGCTTTGTCAGCTGCACCCTCAGGAGGAATATTTAAGCATCCAGGACTTAACTGCAAATACAGTCTCTTAGCGCTACAATTAGAGTGAGCCATTTGTGTAAAGCACAACGTTGGTTATGTCATGAGATTTCAGGAAGTGGAGGACTGCTGTTTCACTGCAGCAAACATCCAGTAGAGCAGTAGTGGCATGGAAGTTCATGGCATTTCATAACAACACTACACTCTGACAGCGGGATGTTTATATTTCATTGAAGCCACAGAGAAGCAATCCTTTGTTTCTTTATAGTCAAAACCTCTTTCATTATAAGCCACTGAAGAGCCTCATCATGGAAATATTTCCTATATCATTTCTTCTTACAACAGTAAGTCAACATTGACACTGAGTGACATCCATCTGACATAAGCCGTGCACACAGGAGTGCTGACAAGTCAAAGAATAACCTTGTTCCTTTAAAAGAGGATGTTCTAAATTGCAGTTTAGAACTAGTGATTACAGCGAAGCCAGGCTGCCTTAAAGAAGATATTATCAAAGGGAAACAAAGGCTAAGGATATTCTATGGCTTTTATTTGACAAAACAGCCTACGTACTGGACTAGTGTAAACCAGCGACAAGGCTGTCTGGGCAACTTCCTGAGCTGTTAAAGTCATACTTCATAAAAGATCTGGAAGATGAAGAAAGATGAGACTGTGAGAATAGAATTGTGCAGTATGTGTTTGTGCTTTCAGTATAGTGAGTGACAGCCTGTCAATCTATCTACCATTGTAATGGTGCAACTATTGAAAGACTCTCTGAATACAAATATCTTGGAATTTGAATCGATGGCAAAATTACTTTAAAATATCATGTATTTAATCTAGTAACTAAACTAAAACAAGAATAGGCTTTTTTTTTTTTTTTTCTTCACAGAAACAAATCGTCCTTTCCTCCTCATTACAGTAAGAAACTTATTGAGGCAACTTTTCTGTCAGTTTTGGATTATGGAGACATTTTATACAGACATGCATCAGCTACAACCCTACATCCACTCAAACGTGTTTATCATTCAGTCCTGACATTTATTACAGACAGCTACAACATTCACCATTGTGACCTGTATGCTGAAGTTGAATGGCCCTCTCTATCCAACAGGCATGAAAGACATTGGATTTTATTTGTTATTAAAGCCCTCACTGGTTTTTTACCATCTTATATTAGTTCTTTAGTATCTTCTAATGCAAGTCAATATCACACTCAAAGGAATGGCTCACACTGCAGGTTCCTTTAGTGCATACTGAATTGGGAAAGTCCAACTTTTCTTACTGTGTGCCTGCAACTTGGAACACTGCAAAACCATCTAAAACTTACCACACTTTTATCAGTAGGACATTTTAAACCCAAAATTACATCTTATTTTACCTCCAGCTGCTCCTGTTTTTAAGTAGACTTCTCAGTTTTAATTCGTCTTTGTCACCTTTACTTTTTGGTATTTCTGATATCTTCATTGTATGTTTCAAATGTTTTGTCTCGGCTATATTGAAAATGAGATTTCTTCCTCAATATATCTCTGAGTTTAAATAAAGGTTTGTGACTGATATTTGCAGTTTAACTTTGTGAGTTTATTTGTGCTGTAATTAGATTGAACTGATCTCCTTCAGGTAAGTCAGTGATTTTTGGATTTATCAATAAAATTAAACCTATAATATCTGACATGTATACCTCCGAATGTGTAAGCATGACTTGGAGTCTTTCCTATATACTCACAAGAAAACAGCCTGGACATTACTTATGGCGCTTTCCTTAGAGTTATTAGAGAAATGACACTGTGTGACAATATGTCTCTAAATAAAACTTAAAACATTACTCTGTCTGTAAATGTGACTTCTGCCCGAGTCATGTCAGAGATTTTTATTAGCTAGTGTTTTTTATGGTGGTAGAAAATCCCATGATCCCACACTACTTTATGACTTTATCTACTGCTACATCTTTATTGAGACCCAGAGCAATGGAAATTACATTCTGTATGTTTAACCTGAATAAAGACTGTATTTCTGTCTGTCCTTGTAAATATTTAAATATGCATTTTTTGTTGAGATGGTGTTAAATATAGGATGATGACTGGATTGAAAAAATAATGACAAATGAAATTATAATTAGAAAAAGTGATAATAAAAGTATCTGGTAAGTCTCTTGTCCTTGTCTTACCTTCACAACAGTCCTGCCACATGCGCAGATCAATTTGGGGAATGTCCTCACAGCTGCCATAACCATGAGGCAGCTCAGCCACCGTGAAGACGTCCTGCTGGACACGTGTGATGTTGTCCCCGTTGTCACACAGCACCCGTGTCAGAGAGGCCTGTTTCAGCTGAGTCAGCTGGGCAGGCGTGAACACACCGGGATTTTCATACCAGAACCTGAACACAAAGGAGTGAAGGAAAGTGGAATGACTCAAGTCCAGCAGAGATTTTACAGTTTAAAGTTAAAACTAAAAGTAGAAAAAACAAAACAAAACTGAAGATTAATTGCGTAATGTTTTTAGTTAAGGTGATATTAACTCTGGATGAGTTAAACATAGTAAGTAGGCAAAAGTTACAACAACACACTTTAATGACAAAGAAACATGCAAAGACAACCACAATGTGAACGTTGTCAAGTGATTATTCACTAGTAAAAACGTGATTGTGCATATATTATATACTATATTCTGTTAAATGAACTCGTCACTGAAATAAAGATAAGTGACAAAAACATAGAAACTAAAAAAACTGCAATCAACAATGCAACACGAATTAAAATGAGGCAGAACTGCTGAGTTCATGGCTAATTGTACACAAGAATAACTCCTACACCTGAAAACAGTCAAACTGAAATAAAAACTGAGAATCAATGAGAAAAACTAATTACATTTTCAAAACAACTCCACACATGGTCCTTTTCAACTGCGTCATCTCATTTGGACTTAAAAGTGAACCCCTTCTTGGGCAGTTTTATTAGTTGTGTAAACGTCCTCATAGCGATACTGTCAGAGCTTTAATCCACCAGTTTATCTCCTGAGTGTCCAGTAGGTCAATATGCCACAGAGGAGCAGCTAAATATCTAAAGTACAACAAAACACAACAGACACTCATTCTAACACTGATCTTCTCACAAAGATCAAATTACTACTAACATTATTAATTCTTGTTATTAAAACTCTGACCTCATCACAGCCTTCTGAGCCAAAGAGCCATTACTCAAAGCAATGAACTGCGGTATTCTGTCATCTCAGCAGACATTATGTTTATGAACAGTGAGGTAGGCTGTGCTGTGATCTCGTTTTACCTGTCACCGTCTCGCAGGCGTTTAAACTGAGCTGCCAGGAGACACATAAGGGTGGGCCCCAGTCTGCTGCCAGGAACCAGGTCTTCAGCCATCAGGGCCGGGAACAGGTCGATGTTCAAAGGGGTGCCATACAGCCTTTAAGACATGACAAATAATAAGGAACATCTGTAGACAAAATGGAGGACACTTCTAGTCCTCACTGATAAATCCACACTTCATGAGCAGGGTTTTTGATGTTAATGAAAACTGAAACAAAAACTAAAAAGAAAACAAACTAAAACTATAACAGAAAGGATCGTTTGCAAAAACTAAATAAAACTACTATGAACAAGGCAATATGAACTAAACCTAAAGCAAAAAGGCCGGTAAAAATGAGCTTTACCTCTGCAGCTTTTCTCTGACACTAGGATTCTTAATCTCATTCCTCAAATCCTCAAATGTCTGAGCCGAGGTCAGGTTACAGAAGGTCCTGTAATCGTTGTATGGTGGTATTCCATGATCTCTTCCTCTCTGGATGTTCATGGCAGCCAGGTCCAGGGCCACAGCATGGGCCATGGAGAACAACCTCTCTGTCAGCTCAGTATTCAGCAGCTGCGTAGAAACCCGCATTTTCCCAGCGACGCCAAAAAGCCCACGGAGCAGTGGGTCGATGCCACCCTCGTTCACAATGCGGAATGGGGAGAAGAAGGCCCGGTGCAGAGATATGTGTCCCTGTGGAATAGGCTGGAACTCCTCGTCTAACCTGTACAGTATCGGGTTGATGAGCGTGTGGCCAAAGCGGAAAGCTGCCGTCGCAAAAGCACTGAGGATACCAGCATTAACGTTGGGGTTATAACCAGAGTACCGTCCCATCATCTTCATACCTGCTTCACCCAGGATCTACGAGATAGGAGGAAGAAAAAACTTTATTTGTTACACACTTGTTGCAAATGCCACGCATTATAACCAGGGTCTATTTTAATTAGTGGACCAATTATCTTGTCTGATGTTCAGCAGTTTTATGATTTATTAGTACCAGTAGTTTTTTAACCTGATATTTAATAAAGTAAATTCTTCTCAAGTGCACTACTTTGGCTCTGATGCAGTCACCTTTCTACATGTGTTATCAATAACCCAAGGCCGCTAAGCAACTCTGCACAATCACATATTCTGGTGCTAATGAATGAAGCCTACAATGTGAGGCTTAAATGTAAGTTTTTACCTCTGCCAGGAGGTATTGTGATCACTTTGCTTTGTGTGTTTGCGTGTTTGTTTGTTTGTTAGCAAGCAAGATAACTCAAAAAGTTATGGACGGATTTTCAAGAAATTTTCAGGAAATGTTGATACTGGCACAAGGAACAACTGATTCAATTTTGGTGGTGATTTGGGGGGGGGGTCTGTCTTGTCGGAGGTCTGCGCTCTCCGAGTGCTCTTCTTGTCTCCATTTAGTTTTAGTTTTATATTCTAAAAGTTTTATTTAATTAAAACAAAATCACTTACCTAAACTCTTAATTATATGCTTAAAGGTGTTTTTATTAGCAGATTTCTGACACTGTGACAAAGAAAAGCTCCTCAAATCCAAAAGTTAGTAACTATCTCAAAGTAATGAAGATTCATTGGCTTCTTCCTACTCTATTTTGGACATGTGTTATTAAAAGATGCAGCTGTACATTGTGTGACATTTTTTTTCTTTTTAGGTTAACTTATTACTTTCAATATTTTTGGAGTGTTCTGTTTAAATTTGTAATTTCTTTTTGCCTTTTGTTCACCTTTACATTTTATTCCTACTTATGTGTGAAACAAAGTTTAGCATTATCAATATCAAGATGTTTCTCCAGATAATAATTGTGAATGTTATTATTTTGGATACCAAGTCATTACTCTGATTTACCAGATCTTCTTTCCAATACAGTAGTGAAAATGTGCTTCTGCTGACAACTTAAAGTTTTATGTTGGTGTGTGTTATTCTAAATTCTGATTTTCAATTCCAAATTGTTCTCTTTGATTACTAATAATCAGATTTAGTATCAACTGTGAAAAAAAAATAGTTGTTGACCCCTGTTTTTAACCACTTACATAATCTAGGAGATATGATGCCAACATTTCATATACCTACCTTTGGTAACCACTGACTGTAGGTGATGTGCTGCATCTGGGCGCCCACTATCTTCCTGGCCTCATGGTAGATGGTGTCCCCGTCCCAGTGGGGGTTCAGCCTCAGCAGCTCTGTGGCGATGCGGTTGTGTTCTCTGAACCACACAGTGTGCATTGCAGTCAGACCAAGTTGTTCATTGGCACGGTGGTCTCCAGCCAAGAAACACGGAATTGGACTCTCATTTTCATCTCTCATGCACTCAGTGGGTGGTCCTGTGGCAAATGGCAGTAGGGGCTTCCCTGTTCGCTGGATTATCCCTTGCCGGAGCAGACCCCTTTGACTGGCCAAATCACGGATTTCTTCAGATTCATGTCTTGAGCTGCCGTAGACATTTGATGCATCTATGTAAGACGTGAGTTGGTTGATTTGCTCTCGGGGATATACGCTGTTCATGAGAAGAGACGTCATTCCACTGCCACACACAGGGCTAGAACGCACAAAGAACATGCAGCGAGCACCACTACGCAGCTGCCGTGGGTCATTGGGTGGGAACTGGATTGGGAAGCATGGCGGGTCATTGGTGCAGACTTGTGCACACAACTGGCCATCAGAAAACCGTGACTGACTGAGTGCTGCCACCGTTGCGTCCAAGTCGTGGTCTAGGAACTGACCCCACTGCATCAACATGTGTGTGTAACGGTCATCAGGAGTGATGGTCTCTGTACCAATCATGGTGGTAGACACCAGTCTTGGCAGAGGTAGCCTGTATCCATTATGCAGACGCTCAGTGGCGCCTCTGGGCAGATTAAAGCCGTTATCATAGACTGATTTCAGGAGCCGTTCAAAGGCTGTGAGTGAAGCGCCCCACATTGGGTGCTGAAGGTTATTGCAAGTGCCATCATGGGTGCGATACTTTTGGTGGAAACAAATGTCAGAGCAATTGTTGAAACGGCGGTGGGCTGTGCATCCTGACAGGTTGGCAATCACATCCAGGAAGTGAGGGGAGACCAGGTCATTGTAGCGAAATGCTGTGGACAAGCAACAAACACAACACATGAATCTTTATAAGAGATAAAAAGAGTAAGATTACAGCAGAGGAGAAGAGCCAAGCCATCACTTCGGATACACAGTTGTGTCTGTTTAGTGTCTGCTAATATGATTCACACATTTCAGTATTTTTATTATAGACGACTGCTGCTGGCGTTGACAGTGGAAAGAACCATGTGTCCTGAAGGCACAGATTGCAGTATTTCAGTAACCTGCCCTGACTCGCTTTCATATGAGGGAGCTTCTCTGTGAGGCTCCAATGTGTAGGGTATTGATGTCTGTGATATGTTAGCTATGTGATGTTAAGGTTAAACATAAGAACGAGTGAAAAAAAGTGTGGAGCCTTCCTAGATGACTGCTAAGTAAAAGTTGTCTAAAATGTAATGGTATTAGTATAATGGTATTGTTCTGTTACTTTAAACAAATCATCAGTGTCATACGGTGCTTTTGAGTGTATGTACTTCTCTCCCACGTGAAGTAGAGATACAATAAAAACAGCACATTTGTTTCTGCTGACAGGCAGAAATCACTGCTAGCTTGCTTTGGGGCTAGTGCAACAATGAACACTTGGTTGTTGGCACAAGTAAAGAAAACACTGTCTATAACTGTGTGTTCATATTTCACACTGCATTGATCTTCCATCAGTAACTTTTGTCTGAAATTCTCCATAGTGACACAGTAAACTAAGTTAGTGACCAAGGTCAAAATTAGCCTACAACTGTTTAACATCTGTCACATTGAAAATAAGGTTTAGTTTCGCTCAGTCATTAACATGGACTACAGAGGAAGCTGGCTACCAGGATTAGCCAGCTTCATTCAAGCTAAAAAATGACACATTAAGCCTCATTTCACAAAACACTACATTTCTAGCAAGAACTATGGGTTTGCACTGTGAAGTTTAACCCTCCATTACAATGACTGCTTTCATGAACTATGAAGTCAAATCCATGGTGCTCCAGTTTTCCTTCTTGAACCTTTTTTCCATGCATACGTGAATGCAAACAAAGACAGATGCTTATGCAAATAAACATCCAATTCACCCAGTGCTTTCCCAATCTCCCCATATGTATGCATAATTGAGACAATCTGCACACAAACACAAACCATCCTAAAATTTGTCCAGTGCTCAACAGTGATTGTAGGTTAAATGTTGTGCGGTGTGACATGGAGCTTGTAAACTGTTTACAGGCACGTCGTCAACCTCTCCATGATTACGTCTATGCTTTGGGTTTGGGTCATGCTTAAGAGAAAATGGCATACAGATGGGGGGGCTTATCCACAGCCAAATAGTACTCAGAATAACATGCTAATCCATAAGATGTCAAGTGAATTACATGAGATCAGTTTAGGAAAATGCATAGGAACATCTTCAGAATGATGGAAATATGTTATTAAAACAGCGACTACAGATGTTATGCAAATTATAATGACATTTGTTTATACCATTTACGTATGACTATACTATGACTATCTGTAAAACAGTAGTGAATAATTCTATTCTTATAATGCATCATTTTTTCATGTGGCTAACTGGATTTGCATGCTCCTACCTTCTTTAAATCTTATCCAGAAAGAGCAGGTGTGAGAACAGAGTCTGCCACCAGAAAGCACAAGTAAATTATTCATTCATTCAAAATCCCATGGAGAGACAACAGTTTAAGCTGAAATGACTCGTATTGTTACTGTGACTGGTCAAAAATTCCATAATAAATTTTAAGCATAATGGGATTCAAGTGGTCTGAGAGAAAACAGGACTGTTGCACCTCCTCTCTGCCACTGAAAAATTAGCCTGTGACCAGACACTCATGGGTTTTCTCAGGGAGAGGGCATTCCTACTGGCAGATCTATAAATGCGTATACTCATAGTCCCCTGATGGGTGATGTTCAGAACAGAAAGGCAGAAGGGTAGGCACTTTTCAAGTATCTACTGATTTTTTTTCCTACTGCAGGTTTAAGACAGAGAGCATTAGTTTCTGACCAATGTCTTATTATTACAGTGTGAAAATTTTATTTTGTTTTGATGGTGTCATGTTTGCTTAAGCTTGCAAGCAACTCCAAGTTGTTTTCTGTTAGGAAGTTTCTCAAATGGTGTTTCCTCTTAGTGCAAATACAGCGATGATGTGCCAAAGGCCCCGCCCTTAAGCAACAGTCCAACAGAGCACAGACTCCCAGGGGTCCTCCAAGTTTGTTTCACACCCTAAAAGTGGCAGTACTTGACTTTCCAGAGCCACGGAGCCTTCAGAGGCTGGAACTTCTGTCTTTGAGGTGACGCAAGATCAACAATGCAATACAGTGAGGGACCCGGTACAAGAGTTTGGTTAAACAAATTTCCAAATGCATCAAGACTGAAGAAAGTTTGTACTGTACACAATCTTTTGCCATTTCTATCTATTCACTCATTTGTGTGTAAGAGATTCTGTTTACATGAGATAAGCAAATACTTCCCACATTATGTGTGAAGATTCCCATTTAGATCTCATAGAGTGTGAAGTCAAGTGAAAAACTAACAGGTATGACAAACTGGATGACCCCTTCAATAGCAGCTCATTTAGCAGATTTCCCCTCTGTGGAGTGTACTGGATTATGAGCCTCACCAGTGCCGTTTGTGTCGACCATGAGTCCCTGGTTGACGTGGTTCTGGATGAGCAGCAGAGTCTGCTCAAAGATCTCCCCAGCACGTGCCTGCTCCACTGTGTAGGGGTCACGTGGATACCGGAAAAGAGCTAGCAGTTCTCCTGGGGTACGAGGCTGACTGGAGGGATGAGGGACAAGGAGGGAGGTGTGAGGAAAAAAAAGAGGATAAATGGTGAATAAATACAATGATACATCTATAGAGTAAAGACAAAAGAAGAGCCAAATTAAAAGAAAACAGGTTGAATTTAATTTTCAAATTACATGTTCATATGATATCACTGGGCTTGTATTTCTATTTTCGGCTGAAATTCTACTGAATTTCTTACATAACAACTCCAAGCTACAATTTCTTTGTTGCAGTTGAGTTGAGTCGGTCAAAGAGTTCAAACAAGAAAAGGCCTCCAACATGCACACACAAGTTAGTCATTTCAGCCAAGGTTGGATTACTACATTACAAACTGGCTGCTTAGTTTCTGAGCTGGTCTTGTGAAGACCAGTGCACTATTTACTACCATTTTAAGGTGCTTTTTAATGCACTTCAGCTTTTTGTTTTTAAAACAATAATGGTCTCAATTTGCATGTAAGCTGATGAAGCACTTGTAAACTAAGTCACTATTATAAAATGAATGTTAGAACTGAAATTGCACTTTTTACTTGATTTCTGGTATTGAAACAACACACTAGAGAGAGTATATTCTATAATGCATCATGAACACAGATGTAGTATATATATGAATGCAGTATGAAATAGTAAGTTTCTTATATTACACTTCATTTACACAAGATAAGATAAAAATCTGACCATTAATTATTTCTTTATTTCTTTTTCTTCCTCCAACAGTTTACAATCTAAACACTGGATTGGAGTTGAGAATAATGTTACCAAGACTGATCAAAGGTATGTTTACAGTATTGTTTTCCTTCATCCCATTTATTTATTTATTTATTTTTTTGATCTGAAAAAGCTGCTTACACAGATGTACTGTGTTACTGGCAGCAGCTGCACAGTCTCAAGACAAATAACACTTAGAGTCTAACTGTCTGACACCACAGCAACATAGAAAATGTGCTTTATGATCAGAGGAATAATTGCTACTAGCTTCTCTACGGATATGTCCTCATCCAGCAGTGTTATTCTGGATTTCTATTAAAACCAAATGAAGTTCAAAGACCCTGGTGCCACCACCACAGGAAGAGGCTGCTTCTTAATCTGTTACTGTCATTAAAGAGAGCTGGAAATCCCCTCAACTCAACTGAAGTCACCACTTTGATTGTGAGTGTGCACTATTTTTCTTAATACGTGTCGATGTGCATATGCGTGTGTTATGTGTTCCTACATGGTATTTGAGCAGGCATGTGTAGCCAGAGTTTGTGTATGTCCATGCCAAGAAAAACAACTGCTAACCACATCATTTAACAGGATAGAAACACTCAGCAGCTATAATGAAACCACTGACAACTCCTATAGTGACAGTGCAAAGAAATCTTCACTGAACGTATACTCCCACTGATGCACCAAGGACAAACACAGATAAAGTGGAAAAAAGGTTTTTAAAAGACATTAATGAACCCTCTATAGTCGCCATAATAAGTGACAGTATTGTTGGGGCTCTGGCTCCATAAAATACTGTTTTTAATAGGAGGATTTTTATTTGAAACTTAAACACCTTGTACACAACAAAGTGGTGGTCATGAATGCAGATCTACTGAATGGCTGCATTTTTCCCTGAAGGCTCTGACTCAGACTTGGAACATGCAAGTCATGCGCCAAGATGATGTGAGACAAACTATTTGTGTTCTAACTCAGACCACATGAGTGTATGGCTCTGTACTGACTCTGCAGAGAAGAATATCTTAATTATTCCCAGTGAAATGACCAGGGATGTATTGTTGCTACAGACAAAGTTCAGATGCACTTAAAGTTTGAGACATTTACAGTTTTGCACAGGTCTAAAATTGTCTGTATGAGCATTACAGAGCTGCTGGCTGTCAGGACCACTTTAAAGTCAGATTCACAGACTTTTTGGGACCAACTTTTTAAGAAAACCATAGTATGTACGTATGCTGTTAAAATTACCTTGATATCACAGTGTGAAAAAACATACCCACAATTTGTCTGATTTAATCACTTTGGGGATGTGCATGTGCTTTGCACGCATCTTACCCATCAAAGAGACGTCTCCTTGTGGACTCAATGGCACTGTCCACATTACGAATGGCTTGCTCTATTGATGTACTCACAAAGGTGTCCCCTTCTCTGCTGACTGCAGGAACTGTTGTTGAATAGAGACAGACACAGGCAGATTAGGGGTAAGTCTAACCAACCTAAAAATGAACCTATTTTTTAGACATATACTTTTTTTTTTTATATATATAAAAACATCTTTTTCATTGTGTTTGTCCAGTTTTACAATCTAGCCCTGCTACATTCCATGTCTTAATATGTTACTAATGGCTTGTGAAAGTTTGGGCCAAGAACTTGGGTTGACTAATATTATTTATTTCCAGTTGAATAATGTAAAAGACTGCAACTTGTAAGGTGCGGCGCTGCTGCTTCCCTGGAGTGAACAGATTTCTGGCACAGTCCTAGATGTTAGTGTGCCATTGAAAACAGTGAGGTTGTGACGTGATGAGCAAGAGAGTCCAACAAAAACTGAGCACATTGATACAGCTTATGGTTCACCAGCAGAGTGCTGCGGTCTGACCTGAAAAATCTCAGCAGGAAACACCAACATACTCAGAGAAAAGCTGACAGGAATCTGATATTATTGCAGCAGAGTGTGACCGAATTACTGCCCAACATGGACAAAGGAGATCAAATGAGGATTTCTCAGCTGTCTACTGCAATAATGTGACAATAATACACATTATAAGAAACATTACACCTCTCCATGATACTGTATTAAAGCTGTTTTACATAATCAACTGACGTGTTTTTATTGCTATTGAGACTGGGTATTACAAAGCATCTTCTATTGTGTGTTAACCGATTATTTGTAATCAGGTCTCAGTTCTATGCAAACACACAACCTGGTCTAAACCCAAAACAGAGCAAGCCTTCATTTCCTGCAGGTACTTTAGAAACACCATCACAAATACAGACTGCTGGAGGGTAAGCGATGGAAAGATGTTTTTCTGCTGAGGTAAAAAAAAAAAAAAATCATTTTTTGGTTGTTGCATGTTTGCGTTCATAGAGTGAATGAGTAAATGTCCCTAAAATCTAAAATGCTTCTAAAAGTTCTCTTGTATGACAGACATTTAATCAATGATTAGGTCTTCAAGTGGTTAAAATATGTAAAGCAGCTCATCTGAACTGTGAATATTCCAAATACACAGATTAGTATGTATTTTGCTTTCACAAAGGATATCACACAGTCAAAGCCACAAATAAAAGAATGTGGATGACTTTAAAATGTGATTCGAGCAATTGATCTCAGTGCATCCTTGATGGGTCTCCAGTGTGTGCAGAGCTCATGCTTGGTTCCCAAAAAACACATTAATGCCAGATTTCAGGCCAGGTTTGAACAGGGCCTTTAACACTTACCAGTTTCATTCAGTAAATATTTATGAAGAGAAAACCACTGAATAGAAACGAGGAGTATCTCTTACACTTCAAAGTCAGAATTTAGTGCAGTTCTGTTTCATTCCCTCATTTGCCAGACCAAATGACCAAACACCCTGGTTCAACTTAAGTTTTGAAGGGCATATTATTACATTCCCTAATGCACTAATGTCTACCCTTATTTGACCCTGTTGCCACAATGGTTTAATGGGCTATGCCCATCAACCAGAGAGAGAAAAGGACAAACTGCATAAAATATCCCATTTTACTAGGTTCATATTACCTGTAACAGTGAGCACCATGCTGGCAACCTGGTAGCCAATAGGGTTACGGGCAACACACTCATAGCGTCCAGCATCAGCGGTACCCACATCCTTCACCTCTAGATAACCCTCAGGACTGATGTGGAACTTGCCGCTCTCTGTCACCTGTACGCCATCCTACAAGACAGAAAGTGGGGGGTGGGCCAAAGGCCAAAGGTCATAACCCTTGAAGCTAGCATGTGGAAGTGAGGACCAACCATGAGACAGTGATTAAGAGCCACACAGAAGGGCCTGTAAAGTGTGATTAGTGAGATGTTTAGTGGCTTACAGATGGTTGGTTACATCTCTGGAAAGACACTTTACTTGAATGAACTTTACCCTGTGGCTACACTGACTATGTAACGTATTAGACTGCTTGAGAAGTGGATCTACTCCAAAATGTATCTTTTAAAAATACTGGCTACATCTGCAGTGCACAAATATAAATTTGTATGAGTCATAGGCAAAACTAGACAGTGAGCTTTTGTTTTGGGATTGTGTTGGGTTTTCAGTTTTTGGACAGAGCACTGGGCTGTGACACTCCAAGTCTGTAATATAAGCAAGTTAACAGATACAGACTACAGTAAAGAAAAAAAAGTTACTAAGCAACTGTACATAGCGATCACTCATGTTTTCACTGGAATTCAGTCCACTCCTTGTCAGTAATTACCAAATGACACAAGTAACAGGAAATACATAAATAACTAAATTGTCAGAGTCAAACTTCCATTAAAAATCATTTTCTGTGTCCTGCTGTTAAATTGAAAACAAAAACAAAACATTTCTCTAAAGACAGTACTGACGGATTTCACATTCACCTACCACCAATTTGCTGTTCTCACACCTGGTGCAGCCAGTGTCAGTGATTATAGTACAGGTATCATGTTGCAAAAACTGCTCTGCAAACAGTCTGCATACATGTTTTTCTTCAATAATCTCTTTTATCCCTTTTAAGTAATTGTATAACCACAAGATGTTTGTAAAAAGGTGATGGACATCTTTCTCAGTCACTAGGAACAGTTGTTTCTAACCTTGTTCCAGGTGAGAACAGGCTGTGGCTGGCCCTGAGCACTGCAGGGAATCTGTACATCCTGGCCAGAGTCCACCGTCAGGTCCCTTGGAGCATTTGTGAAAACAGGCGTTACTGAATGAGTTAAAACATACACACAAACATATACATGTGTTAATGATTATGCACAAGGACCAAAAGTACTGAAAACAAGTGTATTTTGCAATCAATTACAGCTGACACAAAACTGTAAGGGACTTTTTTAGGTGTACTGTCCTGCGTATTCTCACAGAAAATACACACTCCCAATGTCTGCATTACAGTGCAGTAGCTATTTTTCTTTGCTCTATTACAGGGCTGCAAAACATTAAACAACTTGAAGTTGGTGTGAAGCTCAAAGGAAGAAAGGAGTACAATTCAAAGGAAATAATGCATCACTTCACAGGATAAAAATACATACGTTTTTCTTCCAGAATTGTTGTATGATCATTGTGTAGAATAGCTTTGGATGACTCACAAAAGGTTACCCACACACACGCTCACACATATGGATTACATTAAGTAATCCAGCTGCTTTTCATTTGTATACAGAAATAGATGGATCAGCCAACACTGACTGTGCTCAATACTCCGGTGTGTCTGAGATGAAGAGTCTAATATGAGGACACAGGCCTTCTCCAGGTGAAACGCCTTGTGGGAGAAGATACCATGTTGAAATTCCTTCATACTTCCAGGCAGACACCCACCTGGCCATGGGAAACTCCCACGTTTGAGAACACAAAGCCAAGTGGGAGGTGGTTTCATTTGGTGTCTGACACTAATTAACTGCCTTTAAATCAAAGCTGAACTCTCTGTGACAGAAGGTTCACTGTGGTGTTGCAGTATCAAAGCCGCAGGCAATGTGTGGCTAGTAATGCTCTGTGTTCAGGAAGACATTCAGATGTAAGCAGCAAAGTGGCAAAAATGTAAATAGCACCACAAGGATGTTAAAATATCTGTGGAATTGAGACAGGCTAAACATCCAAACAAGAAAAATCACATCCTGCTAATCCCTGCTTTCACTCTTAGCCTATTCCTCTGCAGAGTGCACTCAGTATAAATCAGGCAGAGTACACTGCCAGCATGGTTGTGGGCTTGTACAGAACAGTGTGGGGCCATTATGCAGTGTGTACTTTAAGCCATGTTAACAGCCATTACTACATGGAAAAACATGGTGTCATTTTAGGATTACAGACTGCCATGCTTTCCTGTGCAATGCCAAGCCTGTAATTTAACAACATACACACAAACACACACACAAAATACCACCATATACACACACAAGAAAGCACTGTGTCACACTAACTTCCGTAAACCCACTTTTTGAACAAAAAATGTGCAAAAAGAAATGTGTACATTTGCAGTGCACATATTCAGCACACATAAAGACCCTCCACAAATACACACACACATACAGTTATTTGTCTTTCAGTTTGTGCAGGCATTTTAACAATTTAATAGCAGACTCACATGTGTAAACGACAAATTAACTGTGAATGGAGGGTACTGCACCACTCCCACCCTCTTTAAGTTTTTACCACTAACACCGCCCCCCTCTTCTAACACAAACATGCAGTGTTTGAAGAGGGCCTTCAATAACCATGCTAAAAGCCTGCCTACATCAGCCGTGTTTCAGCTGCATTTTTCAGTCTGCATCTGCAGCACAACGGCTCATAGTACTTCACCACTTAGACTTAGAAATCTGTGATCTTAAGTATATTTAATACATTACATAAACATAGTCTACTCTCCGAACATGTGCAGTTGTACTTGTTATAAATGGCCACTGTTTAGTGTATTCTAGGTGTTTAATTTTTTAATACATTGCAGTATTGCTGCTGAATGGATGGCTCTCTACAGCAGATATCAACATGCTGCAATCACTGTTTAGCTGACAAAGACAATTTTAAGGGTCACATATGGATTTTACATACAGTCACAGGTCATAAAGCACATAAAGCAAAAACTAATTAAAAAGATGTCAATTCAATTTTACCAACATCACTTCATGAAAGTAAACCTTATGTAGTTACAGCACTGGGGCCTGAGTTAGTGTGAGAACTTTGCCTGCAACCAGTACTTTGAACCTGAAACCATGTGGCTGCCAGACAGACATTTTCTTTAGTAATTCCTGGAGAAAAAGGCCAGAAAACTGTCTCGTTCTCTCATGAGATGCCTGACCAATCAATGCTGAGAGTCAGAGCACCAAGGCCTTGCTCATCACTTGCACTTAGGCAGCTGGGAAGGACGGACTTCAACAGCTGTGAACAGACATTTATACCAGCCTCCAGTTTAGGACTTGTTCAAATTATAAGTGTATCCCAAAACACAGGTAAAATGATTTTGTAGGTGTTAAGGGCATTAAATGTATTTGTGTCTATGTTTATTTGTCTGGTGTAGAGCTGCACATTATATCGTTTGAGCATCATCATCGCAATGCATGTGTGCGTAATAGTCCCATCGCAGGTCCTGCGATGTAGGAGGCAAATGAACTCAATGTGTTCTCAACTAATTTTCAAGGGTACACACTGCGCGCAGCAATCCACCCATCACAATCGTTCTCAATCCGTTTGGAGTGAGTTCGCTGGTAACAACATTGAAAAATGAGTAACGAACCGGAGAAATTCACTGTAAGAGTTGATGCCAAAAAGAAAAGTAAGGTCAGTGATCTGGAATTATTTCACCAACAAGAAGGATGATATTGAAAAGTGTTTTGTGTTGACAGTGCCATGCACCTGTTGCCACAATAAGAGGTAACACAACTAACTTGTTTGACCATTTATGCCGGCACCACACAGCTATTATATCCTCCTGGGTATTTTTTCATATCGCAATATATAACGCAGGGTTAAAAAAAAAAAAAAAATCACAATGGTAAGTTTTTCCAGTATTGTGCAGCTCTAGTCTGGTGTGTACAATTCCAGATGTTAGAGATGCATAAAACAAAGATGGAAGCATATTTATTTGCTTTCAACAAGATGTCATGACCTGCTGCACACTGATGTTTGAAGCAAATACATAGACCTACAACACACTCTTACCTCTCTGTTGGATGCTGAGCTGCACAGCGGTACGCACAGTCCCCACAGGGCTGACTGCCTGGCACTCATACTGGCCCTCATCATGGGCTGCCACACGAGTGATGCGGAGAGTACCAGAAGACAGGACAGTATGTCGACGGTCCAAGGGTAACGGACTGCCCCCACGCGTCCATGCAATGACTGGCTGAGGGTACCCATTTGCCTCGCAGGGGAAATCCACAGTGTGACCCTCTAGGACTGACTGATCCTGTGGAGTGACTGTGAACTGGGGGACCGCTGTGGGTGGATGGGAAAAAAAGAGAACAATTAAATTGTTTGTAGGAGCTTTAAGTTACTATGCAAAATGATAACACAACAGAAATGACGATATTAGACTGATTTCTAACAGCTGAAGATATGGTAGAGGCATTCACCAAGGTAAAAAAAAAGTGGTCCTGGTAAGGTGTGGACTGACACATCACAATTAAGTAGAGAGAGAAAAAAGGGAGTGAAACAAGCACATAATTTCGGAGTTGGCATCTGCAAGGTCACAAATAAGTGTGGACTGGAATTGACATGTATCATGCCACTGATATAACTAGACTAAAACTAGAAAACTAAAAAAAAAACAGAGAAAAATGCCCAAAAAAAACAAAACCCAAATAAAAAGTAAAATGAACAATACAACTAAAAACTAAAAAAGACACACTACTTTCATGGTATAAAAAAGCAAAATGGTTGTGCACAAAATAGAAACAATAATTGTAAATCACTGTCTTTTCCAGCTTCTGTAAATCAAAGCTTTCCTCAGAATTATCCAAAACCAACCCTAAAACTAAACTAAAAAAACAAATAAATACTAAACTAAAACCAACCAGGTCCACATATTCATGCACTTGTACACTTAACTAAGACTAATCTATAATAATTCTGGTTGTGACTGTGGAAATTAGATATCACTTATCATTTTAGCTGTTTTGATTAAATTCACCGTGTACTGGGTAAGAAGATATGAAATGATAGGTCCTGATTTATGAGAACATGCTTCATTTATTATACATGACATTATCTAGTGTGTGATTACATTTTCTTATCAGTGAACTGCACTGTCATGTGGTTAAACCATTTCCCACCCACTTGTGGGTTTGTAAAACATGCCATATGCATTCTTAGTAAACATACATTTATCAGTCCAAAGCCTCAGGACATGTAATAAAGAGGGAAAACAGGCTATGGTTCACACCTTGTACAATGATGTAAGCTGTGGCGTGTATGGTGTCAACATTATTGGAGGCAAAGCAGGTATACTGGCCCCCATCAGCCTGGACCACATTCTGGATGTAAAGGCCCCCAGAGGGAGTGATGGTGATGCGGGCGTCATTGGGCAGGGGTGTCCGGTCACCCTTAGTCCAGGAGACCCGGGGCTGTGGTTGGCCCGTGGCACTGCACTCCAGCGTTACACTCTCCCCGACCAGCACCTCTGTGTTCTGGGGCTGGATCACAAAACTTGGCCGTGCTGACAGAATGAGGCGGGAGTGAGAGGAGATGAGAACGTGGGAATGGGGTTAGAGTAATTAGGTGAGAGGTAGCAACATTTTTCATCTTTGTCTCTGCTTTGAACCATAGTGACCTCAGTTTTAGCAAAATGTTCCAAAGAAAGCTGCAGAGAAAGCTCCATTTAAAAATGTCAATTCAAGCCCTGTCTTTGTATATTTCTGTCAATAATGCTGTTTTAACCACAATCAAAACAACTTCCTATGTGAATCACAAATGTGGTTGGGTCATGTCCATATTTGGCCAGTGATTACAGTGAAGTCAGAGAAAATATGTACACAGCGAGGGGCCTGACAGTTACAGTCACAGAGACAGGAAACACATCTGCTCCAAGAAGGTGTTCTTTAACAAGGGGTCGTCATTAGGGCCATCTGACACCTTGGTGATGACCCTGGGGTCAACTAGAGACAATTGTACTAATGTCACACTGCTCTACGACTGCTCTATGATGTGTTAGTTAATACAACTAATGAAAATAAAAAGGACATTTTTCAAAACATAACACATTGAATAAATGTTGATGGTTTGTGGTGTATAAAATAAAATGATTTTAGACAATATTGGATGTTTAATAAACAATGGTTAGTAACTCATATTTCATTTCATGCATTATTTCATCCTCCTTGAGGACACCGGTAGACTTTTTCACCGTCTGTGGACATGCTACAGACCAAACTACATTTTGATTAATCAAGAAAGTAATCAACAGATTAACTAACAATGAATTGTTTGTTGAAGCCTTGATAAAAGTTATTTAATCTTATCAGAATCAACCAGTCAGAACCAGCTGAGTACAAATACAGGAACAGATAAATGTAAAAAATGGCAGCTGAAATAAATGTGTTATTAAAAGTAAATGATATTTTTTTTTCTTATTTTTCAAATAGTTTTTTTCCAATAGTTTGTGAAGTCAGCCAGGGTAGTGATACTCCATTTTTGAGATGGTCTGTGCTGGAAAACTAACCTGTCAGCTCTGTTAATGTTCAGTCACTTCCTACTGGGAAATGACTGAAGCTGATTTGCTACTTATTGTGTTTTAATTCTTTCTTAGCATCTTAGTCATTTCACTGTTGAACTTATTGCCCGCTTGCTGTTCTATTGGTACTGATAGGTGAATGTGTATGTGGCTGTCATATGCTGCTTTGGATGTTTTGCATTTGTTTGTTTGTTCCCTAATTGCTTGGACGTTCAATAAGGCAGGGTAACTGTGAGCTGAATTGCCCTTCAGGGATTAATAAAGTAGTCTGAATCTGAATAACTGAATTAGACTTACACTAACTTTGACAAATATTTCTTCTAAAATACATATAGGATTAATGAGGAATTCACAAGTACTGAGGAAATCCAGCAGATTAACAGGAAACACTTACAGGGGGCTCCAAAATATCGCAGTGTGACTTGTGATGTCTTGACTTCCCCAGCCACGTTTTTGGCCATACACTGGTAGACCCCCTGGTCCGTCTCTCTGGTGTCTTGGATCATTAGTGTCCCATCTTCAAGTAGGTTCAGACGACTGTCATCACGCATGTTTAGAGCATTGCTATGGGGGGGGGGGGGGGGGGGGGGGGGTCAGAGAACAAGCAAACATAAATCGCTACATGTATCACATATATATTTGAAGAACACTGCACTGTTTCAGAGTTAGTTACACAATTACTGGCATAACCCCAGTGTTACTCATTACAATGGGAATGGTAATGCCACAACTCTCCTGTTTATTCATTTCAAATGTCAACAACTTCTTGGACCTGAATACATGGATTAAATCAGTCTTTACAGAGGGAAAAGAGTAACAAACTGTCACTCAAGCGCATAGTCTTACTTAATATGGTCACAAACATAGGGCGTCTTACTTGTTCCTGAGCCAAATGATCTGTGGTTTAGGATTGCCTTCAGCCCGACATGTGAAGTAGACAGTGTTTCCTGATGTAACATCGACATCCTGGGGCTCTGATGTGATCCTGGGAACCTCTGGAAGAAAAAGCAACATGAGGAAATGATGATGAATATGCACAACAGCTGAACTTCCAATGTATATGTCTAACCTACTCATGGTTTCCAACTGGCTGATGATGCTACACAACATCTTACACATAAAGTCACAAGCAGCAGTGCTGAGTGATAGAACAGATGAGCTGGTGTACTGGTTTTAAAATTCTACATTTTTTAATATGCCACCATACTAAAACAACAGCTGTAAGACATCAATGGGCAACAAATGATACATTTTTCATTGCTACAGAGAGAAGGGAATCTATTGAGCGGGTACTCCTATCAACTGTGCGTACTGTTCTCACTAATGGCTTACTAATGCAGTAACAATCCACCTTCACAAGCATACACTCTAACATTGACACTGAAGATTTTTTATTCTAAAAATGAGGCAATGTTAAAGCTGTTTGCATATCTATTATTTTTAAAGTCAATTTTTTTCATTGCAGTTTCCAAACTAAAATTGTTTACATTCTGTAAGTGTTACATGTATATTGCTAACTACATATGTCATGTTATGGGGCCAAAGAAAGTATCAGAATCTTACAAAAATACCTTGATGGCTGGACTGTCCAATACTAATAAGTATTATGTGTTTACACATGCAAAGACTAAATAATGTGGATGTCAGATGTGTTTTAAAAACACTGCACACTTTCATCTAAAGTCTACGGTGTTCCTCTGTGCCAATAGAGAAGCTCATACACATTTCAGAAGTAGTTTCAAAAAGGTCTCAGATCATTTACCAGCAGGTAAACCAGATCCAAACTAATGAGGGGCTTCTGAAATCAAACTCAGAATATCAACCTCTCTCTTGTCTCACAACAGAATTACTTCACTTTGACACTGGAAATGGTAATTGCAGTAGGTCAGAAATCCTATTGGTGGTAACCCAGCCTCCATCAAGGCCCAAAGAGGAGACAGACCTGGCTCATCAGATACCAGTTGAGCAGGGAGGTGGCACTTCATCTCAAGGAGGGCTGCTGTTTTGACAGCTGTTTAGCCCGCCATGCATTGTTCCACTCTGTTTACAAGGGCAAAGAGAGAGAATAAGGAGGGAGGGAAGGAGGTGTGGAATGGCCTCCACCATGTTTTTAAGCACACATTCTTCCCCCAGTGCCTTGATTTGCAGACAGATGGAGTGGTGGGGGATACATTGAGCAAGAATGGGCAAGTTGGGGCCATCAAATTAGCTGCTGAGATTTAAATGTGGTTGGGTTACCATCAGCTGCCAAATAGCCTGCCTGTCTGGCTCAGGCTTCAGCATTCATTGGGAGCTGGAAAATACACAGAGCTAAGGCTGCTGGATTTAGTGCTACAGCAGCAGACTGCCTGTTACAGAAACCGACAGAAAATCAGAGATATAGATTTACAGAGAAACGTAGACGTTGTTTTGAGCTTTCAGTGTATCAAATCAGTGAAACCAGTACTGAGACCAGACTTCCTTCTGGTGATCCTACACCCAGAAATCTCTATAATAATATAGCTCTCTGTAGATTTAACATGGCTATAAAACATTTGTAACTTTCTAGTTTATACAGCAGAGGCTGCAGACAAATTAAATCCAACCTGGAAAGACCTTTTACATCAGAACAAAGTATCCACTATCATTTGCAGAGAAAAAAAATACAGTATAATTTTAAGTAAATTAGATTTTTCTGCATTCATATAGATCATGCTGTCTCACAAATCACAAAAATTCAATTCTACTGAAGCAGAAACACTAATGCTGTTATTCAATTTTCATGAAGACCTGTGGTAAAGCCGCACAAAGACAAAGTGATCTTCCAACCAGTGATTGTTGGAATACTACAGAAAAAAAGAGATAATAAAGGCAGGAATCCTGTATCACATCCACTATAGACCGGCAGCAACCTCATCACAGAAAACTGCTGCTGGTGGTCTGATGAGGGTCTGATGGTGGTCTGATTCTGGAGATGCCAGAAGACACATTGAGAAGATTCTCCCTGACATTTGACTCAGACGGACACAGCTGGCGGAGTATGAAGAGTGAAACAGCTGGGTGCCTGCAGATCCCAGACACAAAGAGAGGATACACCTGTGTGTGTCTATGTGTGTGGGTGCACGTATGAGACAGGGTGACTAAACAAACCTGCTGTTTGCAGAAAGAGAAACTGGGGGTTTAGCATTTACACTGAGATTAGGTTTAACATGAGAAGTGCAAAAACATTTTTTTTAATATTTCTCCAGTCTAACTGATTATTATATACAATTAGCTATCATTATATTACAATAATTATGTAAGTATCATAGAATTCTCAAAGTATAATTCTCAAAGTTTTTAACTCACTGCAGCTCAACTGAAAACATAGCAACACCGAACATATGAAGTTTGAAATGTGCAATATGTAAGATTCACAAATGCTTACATCAAGTTTGCTTTAGGGTCTGTATTATGCCAGGAGCTGTTTGTTTTACATTGGCTTATTCGATTACTAAGCTAACAGTAGATAGCGATGCAAACTGTTGCCTCTGTGGAGGAGCCAGTGTAAGACTCATGGAATTCTGTACATAGATATCAGTCTAAAGCCTCTTATCATGGATGTAGGCAAACACGACTGTCAGGAAAGGTGCCAGTTTTTAAGGTATGTTACAATCTGCCCACACACTACAAACACAAAAAAGAAGAATGAAGAAATCAATATCCATTGTAACTTTTCCAAGTTTCACAATTTATCCCACAGTATACGTATATCCTAATGAATTCATGAAGTAAAGAATATTTTCTCTCTTCCTGTAATTATGGGTACATGTGGGTCCCTATTTCGTCTCAAAAACAGAAAAAACAAATCGGATATGTGGTTGTTTTTTTCGCCATACCACAGTTGAGCTCCTCAGCAGTAAGTGTAGCCACCGACCGGCCCTGCAGGCGGCTGGGGTAGTCGCAGGTGGCAGCGGCCTGGGCATTGCCTGACTCAGCATACTGTTTTAGCAGATCAGCCAGCCACAGCAGCTCACAGTCACAGTTTAATGCATTGGAGTCCAGTCGCCTACACACAAACAACATAGAAACAGAGATATACAAAAACCAGATAAGAAATGGCATTTAGCCCAGACTTGAAGCAGTGTATGACTTTTTATTGTGGAGCTGTGTAGCAACAGCACTGCGTAAAACCTCTCTGGCAGTTTATGAACTAAAACTGGTCTGGCACAGTTGGCCCAGCCCCGCTCAGTCCAAACACTAGGGTTCAGCAGGGCTATACTGGAAGATTCCCTTTTCCAGCCGTGGGAAACTATCTCTCTGCTTGGCCTCGTCTTCTGGTAAGTGATCCAGCTCTCAGTTTGACCACAATGTGTCCATTATGCATGACATGCCTTTCAGAAAATTTAACTGGCAATGTTTGACATTGGTGAGGCTATTTGTGATTCTGTCTCTGATGCACTAGTGAAGTAGAAATGTGTGTTATGGAGAAATAGTCACACTCTGCCTTTCATGCCAAACTGAACGTTTGTGTTCATGGCTGTAAGACGGAATACAATAATCAGAATGAAGAAGTCAGATGTAGTCTGCTGTAGTTTCTCTTAGAGTCTGCTTCTGAGTACACTGGCCTTGGATGTAACAAATACTGGAAGTTCATTCATGACTGAGACAACAATGGGACAAGGCCAAACCTCTTATTGAAATTCATGTTGCTTTTGTGTATAAAGATAGAGTTTTAGCATTTCAATTCAATTCAAGACACTTTAGCTTGGACCATGTTTTATACTCACACTTTCATATTTAAGGCAGAATGAATCATCTTTTGTGCAAAAAGAATATTTTAATTTCCTCTCCTTCCTCAACACTTCACCCTTTACAGTCTTCTAATCTGAGCTGCAGCTGACTCAAGGAGAGAACAGAACAATATGGAAGGACTTGTGATAAAAGCTGTTTTGAGCCCTGAGCAGCGTGAGAACAGTGTTGTGCTGTAATATGGTGTTTAACTGCCAAACAGGCCCCACCTGATACTGTGAGTCACAGGGGTGACTCTAGAAATTGAAATAGACATGCATTCTCACACAGCTGTTGTGTTGGGCGTTGATAGCGTTTCCACTTACAATCTCTTCATGGCCTGGAGATGAGAGAAAGTTCCCGGGACAAGATGGGTGATTCTGTTGTTGTGCAAAAACCTGACAGAGAGAGATTCAAACTGATTTTAGATTTAAAAGTGGACTTGAAGACAACATTTATAAAGCATCAGTCAGATAGACAACACAAGTCTGAGCTCATTTAAGCCCAACATTAAGAATCAGTACCTAATATGAGAAATGTACATCATTTGAGTGAATAAATAATTATTTTCCAGACTCATAACAGCACATTTATTCAAGTGAGTAGGGATGATGTGCTTTTCTCTACATGTTACATTCCACTGTCAATTCTAATGATGAGAAATATGATTGTAATTTTCCCAAATATGAGATATATGAAGGCTTAAATTGATCACCCTTATGTTCTATGGCCAAAGGTAGCCATTACAAACACTTTATAGGAAGGCTTAAACTACAAAATACACTCAAAACATTTACTAATATTAAAAGTTAGGATAAGCTGTTATTCAGTTCTTTATTTTCAGTCAGTCTGTAGGTAAGAGGTCTACAGGTACTCAGGGAAAAGATTTACTAATATTCTCTGTTATATTCCCTTTGCCAAAGTTTCTGCTTTGACTGTGTCTATGGAGATATTCCCCAACAAGCCACTAAGAGTGTGCACCTGGGAATTCCTGATCCTCCCATTTCCACACTTTTTGCAGGTGTCCCTCTTTCTTCTGACCCTCTCCAGAGACAGGGAAGTATGGATATAATGGGCAGCCACTGACCCATAAACAGGGACAATGAAACAGGAATTTAACAGGACTTTCCTCAACCCTTACACATCTGGTTGAGGGTCTGAGAAGCAGCAGTAACATTATATGTGCATACTGACAGGAAGCTTCACAGGTAATAATTGAAAATATTGATCATATAACATTACAGTCTATAGTTAACAATGATGACAAGTGTCGGAAGCAGTGAGTGAACAATGAAAATTGGCTTCTTTTATTGGAATAAACGGAACTTTTTGTTGCATTGCAACAAGATTGTAACAAGATGTAACAAGAGAACCTTTTTATCAGGTTATTGTGACATTTTAGCCTGGCTCAGTGGAAGTACTCCACTGGATTTCTGTCACGCAGTAGCAGGATTATCACTCTCCTTCCTCCTGCTAACTGGGCCTTATCACTTTGAAAGTCTCCCTCGCATTGTGAAAGAACAACAACCTTCAAACTGTAACTACACTATGAAAATAGCAAGTTTTGATGAGGACAAGTCTTGTCATATTGTTTTGAAGAGATTTAGTCATTTTAATAAACTCTCATTAAAATCCCTCACACATGTTCCACCAAAACAACTTCCCTCCTGACACTATATTACAGATGCTCTCTTGCAGCATCCTGTGCACTGGACTGCCCAAGAACTAGTCAAATGAAGATAATATTTACCCAGTTCAAAAATAATAGTCGAGGGTGCCAGACCCATCTACATCACTAGCATAGTGTGGACCAAGTCTGGAGATCGGTCAAGTTATGCAAGACTAGTGACATTCTACATAGGCGTGAATCACCCACAAATCTCAAAACTCTGGGAGATTTATTATTGGCAATAACTACAGTTTTCATTATTTTGAACTGTGTCCCAAAGTTAAACAGCCCACTCCTTCTGCAGGGTGTGACAACACTTGATTTTATTTATTAATAAAGCACTTACTGGTCTCTTGTATTGGTTTGTAACTGTCTTTTAAAACAGGCACCCACAGAACATGTTCACATGATTTAGTAACAGGTGCCACATGTTTTTCCTGATTGGGCTAAATCTTGTTTGACTAATTTAAATGTCAAACTAGATTTAAATTCACCTTAATTTCACCTTATTTTATTCCTAGCTGTTCTTGTTTCAGCTAATTCAACTGTTTTATATTTTAATTGGTTTAATTTTTTAAATTTTATTAGAGCTGACATTTTTATGTAACACCTTTTCATGATAATGATATTATCATGAAATTTCATAATACCTTTTTGTGATAACTGCTTACCTAGGTTTCTGATTGTGATACTTTCAATTACTTTTTGAAGTTTTTATTGTTTACACATTTCCATGTACTTATCACTTATTTTCCAGCATTTTCTGTAGTTATAATATGAAGCCTTTTTTCAATATAGTCCATATAGTTTGGATGACAAACACTCTCATGGGAGAAGAAATTTGTGACAGATGTTGCTAGTACTTCATTTCCATCTGCAGTCTCTGGGCACATAAGCACAAACAGTGAGGAGTACAATGAGTGCAGATACAGAAATATATACAAACTAAGAAATTACCAATCACTGCCTAAACCATAAAAATATTACACACCATGAAAAATATTAACAGTATTTTAAGCAACTATTTATGTGTTACTGTATATTATAGTTAATACCGGCAAACAATGAAATAGAAATGTATGTACCAACAATAAATAAATAAAATTAGGAGCAATTCCAACGTTATCAGTCAATAGTTCTATACATTGTAATCAGCAATCTGTGATGAAGATCAAGCTGAGAGTAGCAGTCCTATCTGTAGATGCAATTAGCGCAACTCTGTTTAAGAAAGCCAAGATGTGTTCTCAGTCCTTGGTCCAGTCCAGACTCTGACTCCAATGCTGTGATCTCATTTACTTCCTTGTTGTTTTTTCTCTGACTGATTGTCCCAATGTGAGTATTTTTGGAAGCAGTTACATTACACAAAATGGACAAGCATTTCTGCCAGTACGTTTCCTGTTAATAACTGAACTCTGAGTCTGTTGTCTGTAGCAAAAACTACAGAGTGAAAGGAGTTGAAGACAGGATAATGTCAGCTGTCTGGCTTGATTTACAGCTGATGTTTTGCTGCTTACTGTGGCAAAGTCTAGGCCTGTCTGAGTTGACGCTGAATTCCGGGCCAAGTGCATCATCATCATCATCATACTGCTTTCTGATTTCTATCATCTGTCACTCTGTTTCTCAATATTCTATTAAGTTACTGATTTATATGAAAAAGTGAAGTTGTAACAAACATCTTCTTTCTTTGTGACAGCTTGTTTTTATTGTACGAGAAATGTCAGGTCATATAAACTTACAGTCGTTCCAGCTTTGGTAGGTGAGTAAAAGATTCTGGTTCCAAAGACTCGATGTTGTTGAAGTGCAGATACCTGGAAAAGATCAAAGTGTAGACAAAGCACAGTGAAGCTTAGTTATGGCTCCCTGTCTAAATACATGTTATTTCAGTGTTGTAGTAGGCTGTATAAGGGGAAGTGTTCCCTCATCATTGGTGGTGTATAGGTTTAGATGAATGCACACAGAGTGCAAGAATTTGCACATCAGGCATTCATCTCTCAACAGCTGATATACCAGGAGGACTGAAAATCTACAGCTGAGTGTGAAATGAGACTGCCCATAGATGAAGAGCAAGTACAATGATTATCTTGTGGAATGCAAATAATTTGTGCCTCAAAAAGCCTCTAAGCTTGAAGACCATAAATCAAACCATGTGCTTGCAAAAGGATAGAGTAATGAAATCCAACTGATGGCTATACAGTAACTGTAAGGCGTCAGTTGGGTATCTGCTGGTTTTTTTAAAACAGGCAAAGCAACAGTCAAAGCAGCTCCAAGGCGAACAGACACAGAAAGACTAAAGCAGCACATAATGGAAAACACAATGGATTATTACTATGAATATCTTTCACATAACAACATCCATTTATTTTTCTATTTTTCAATGACAGATCCTCTGCTGAGATTCAAGGTTTCAAACTGAAGTGAAAATCCAACATGACGTCATTGGGTGTTGCCTAAAATATGTGTCGTAGAGGGTCTAAACAAAAATACAAAACATAACCCAGACATGAGAGACGCAGAGGTTTAATAGTAACAACTGTTGTTTTTAGAGCCACCTAATTCCACATCTAGGACAAATAAACTCGCCATTCCCCAATAGACAATTCAATATCATATAAATACTGTACATGAATGAACCTCTACCTAAGGACAAACCCTTTTGCATACTTACTGGACATCAACAGATAAACTGTAACTGATTGGTTGTACATGAATTTTGCGTAAGTACATAGGTCTTGTTCTTGCAATAGTATATGACTTAGACTTTGACATCTCCTGGCTAGAGGGGATGTAGACCATTACAGTGTATGCAATCTGGCTCAGAACTTGTCACCCACATATAAAACCCTTCATTATTGTAGCAAAATTCAAAACAGCTGCAAGGCATGGTGCCTGATGTTGGAATTGGTTTGACTTGGTGAATTAGCCATTTGTTCTCAGTTAATGTGGTTAGAGTGAGGTACAGTAAGTCCTGGTCTCTTCCAAGAATTCAGAAAGTTGACTTAGAAAAGGTGCATGTTTTCCCAAATGAATATGATGCACTGTCCCATCAACATAGTACAGGGATATAAAGTCTAATACATCAAGTGTCTGTAATAAATCTCTGCATTAATAGGCTAAACACACATAACGCACAGTGAGTTTCTAACAAATAAACACAGAGCAGGTTACAGTGATAGGTTCTGTGTTTAGAAATTATGGCAGAAAAGCGATCTCTTCAGTACGAGGACGGAAACAACGCAAATCAAGCTTTGCTCTAAGGCAGAAGCTCCAGCACATAACTGCTAGCCATGCTAGCACAGCACTAAATATCATGCTTTATTCTTCACATGGGGGTGGCCCTTATCTGCGATCCTGACCACAAGACATGCGACTCATGCAAAAGGGTCAAAACAGCTCAGCGCAGCATACAAGGGTGGGTGCACACATGGCATGCATGGTGGCAGTGGAAAAGTAGATAGAGGGGCGCACGAAGGGGATGAACAGAGGGTGTCACTATAATGAAAAATATTTGAACACAGCTGTCATGATGCCTATGTTAGGCCTACACGACCATATCAGACAGTATTCGTAACATCAGTGACATCCCAGTGTGTCTTCACATCATATGACTTAGCTTGCAAATTGCATATGACCATGTAGGCCTGACCAGACTTCATGCATTGTACTTAGCAGTCTTTGGGTAACGGAAGGGTGAGGTTGCTGGGGTAGACGCATTTCACAGACGGAGAGACAGAAAGTGGGAGAGGGAAGCAGGAGGGCGAGCAGAAGGAAAAGGTGGATGAAGAAGGTGGTCACTTACAGTTGCTCAAGAGAGACAAGCCCCTTAAATGCTTGTCTGTCAATTGATTGGATTTCATTCTTGTACAAATAGCTGAAAGAAGAGATAATCAGTAACATTAGTAACACACACACACTCTCACACAGGATCATCTGAACTCTACCTGGTTATTATGAGAGGGGATCTGATCAAAAAACAGAGATTCTTTAGGTAACCTTTTTTAAATGATGTTACACGTTCAATACAGATCAAAATTATCCACATTTTAGTCATCTTTACGTGCTCTTTAAAAGACTATAAAAAAGGAATAGCTGTATAAAACATTCTGATGCACATAAAGCTGCTAAGTGTGTTCCCTGACCTCTGACCTGAACAAAGAGCACACCCTGTTATACTTAGTGATACATTCACAAATATTTTCTTACAGAAACTAGCAAGTGTTATTAAAGGTTTTACCATGAACCTTAACACTTCATCACTTATGGAGTTCATTAAATTCAGGTTCTCTTTGTAACTTACTCCTTCAAAGACTGAAGTAATATGCAACTGGCACAGGATTAACGTGGTACTTCAAAACACTCAGCACTGATGTATGCATATTTTTTCCCTCAATAATACATGTCACAGTAATATGATACTAGAAAAGCAATAGCTTTCAGCTGTCTGTCCCCTTATCTCTCATCTCTCTCTTTTTCTTTCCACCATCACACTCATGAGGACACATGATGAAAGATATAGATCTCCTAACACAACATGCGATGCAATAATGGAAAAATAAACATGCGCCTTTTATCACCCCCCTTTTCATTTCTTAAATTTGTCTCTGTCAATACTATCAGATGTCTTACACCTGGATTGCACCGGCTGTGTTATGTTACAGCTCAGAGGCAGTTTTGTTCTGCCTAATTTTATTAGGTTACACAGTTCAATGATTTCTTTTCTTTTAAACTCTGTTGTTATTTTGCACTTTCATGTGATAAAACATGTAAAATGTCCAGTGTGTATAATTCAGAGGCATTTAGGATAGGATTACCACAAAAATTAAACTCATAATTATGCTTTCATTAGTGTATAATTACAAGAAACTCGAAACTGTTATCTTTTCATTATCATGGAATGAGCTGTCTATGTCCACAGAGGAAGCAGATCTGCCTCTGTAGTCTCTCATGTTGCATTACTATGTTTCTACAATCACTCAGAAAGACTACTTCTTTTTTCCATCTTACAGTGGGTGGCATCCAGTGTTAAGGTGCATTACTATCTGCTATTATGTTTGAAATTGGATGAGTCAATATTCCCATTATTTGAAAAGCTCTGAACGGTCAAACTAAACACTGGTATTAATAAGGGACTTCTCTGTTTTGTGCAGCCATGTTGGTCAGGGTGAATGGGTCGAGCTCAACACATCAATGTTGATGAGCTATTGTTCAATGCAATTGGAACTTTCAGTGAGTATTGTATTTTGAAAACTGACTGGAGATTTTATGCCATTCCTCATTGGACTTCCTGAATGTTTCAGTCCACTCTATGCACCTTGCTTCTGTCAAAATCATACTATATTATAGAGTCATTTTTAGTGGAGAACCACCAGAATTTGACATGCACTGTAACACATCCTGTGGAATCACAACATTGTATAGAGCAGCCATAATCAGCTCTGGCAGCTGCATCGCAGCCGTAACACAATGCAACTACTTCCGGTGGAATTCAGGGGTTAACCATAGGATGAGCGGTGAGTACAAAAAGATAAAAAGACATTATTTATGTGCTGTACATATGTTATAAATGTAATAGTAGGATGGAAAAACTAAGACAGAGACATTTTGAGTCATGGAGAGATGACACTGCTTTCATACATGTTCCAGATGACCTCCTACCAGGAAATGTTCCATGGCTTTGTGGATGAATGGGAAACACAGCTGACAGCCGTCCTGTGTGTTTAAGAGTGAGCCCACATAGTTTAGGTTGGGGTTTACATAAGAAGCTGGATTTGGACAGTGGGCTCAGATCTCAAGAGCTTTACTTAAATGACCAAGTATCTTTGCCTCTGCCAGGAAGGTTTTGCGCCTGTTTGTTTATTTGTTTGTCTGTGTGTCAGCAGGATTATGCAAAAACTACCACACTGATTCTGAAGAAACATGGTTGAAACTTGGACACAGTCCAGGACAAACCCATTACATTTTGGAGGAGATCCATAAAAAGAGGCAGAACTGCCATTACAAAACTTTTTTGGTTTTCTCTTTCTCTTGCAAAACAGGGTCTTTGACTGACTTACAGGACAATGATAGTCTATACCAGATGGATGAAATGCAGCTGAATAACTGAATAAGATTAAAATAAGCACCAATGGAGCAAGACAAACAGAGTCTTTGACCTCTGTGTGACTTGTTTATGGTGGTGGTCGTGGGAGAGGGGGAAGTAGTTCTACGGCCAGCCACCCAGCCATTAAGATTGGAGGACTTGAAAGATGACAGGGAACGGCCTTCGCTGGGCCCCAAAGGAAGTAAAGAGGTGAAACGGCAGATACAATCTAGCCCCAATCTAGCCCCAAGCCACAGAGCACTGAATCAGATAATCACAAAGGCTGAGACAATAGCGCAGGCTTCAGATTAACTCTGCTTTAAAGAATGAGGTGCTCTGTAATTAAAATCATCCTTAAATAACTACAGTATTTTATTGAACCAACAAGACACATAAGTCAGGGCAGACTTATGTTTAAGCTGAAGAGAGCAAAAGAAAAGCTGCTACATACCTCCCTGTTCCTTTTGGAACTAAGCTGATATATTTGATCTTGTGTGAATTGTCTAGTGTTTGTGTATGATATAAGATGAGCAGTGATGTAACTGATATTCATAACTGTTATTCATGTCACTTTTTTCTCAGACACACAGACATTTTAGTCCTTGCAAATATATTTTGTCTTAAAAGATGTCAGATGCAGTTATCTTCCAGCTGGCTTTGCCTAATCAAAACACAGCATAAAACATGATGTCATCTGAAGTCTGAGCAGAGATTATCACATGACTCTGGGTACAGACAGTGCTTCAGCCACAACTGAGGCTGGTGGGATTGCAGCGTAAGTGACTAACAAAGTGAGCCACTTGGGTTTCCCACAGAGACCCTGAGGCTACACGTGGCTGAAAACCCCCTCTGTTCTCTACACTGCCTCAGGTCAGGACTACCAGACACATGAGTTCAAAGGATCAGGAAGACATGCTTTCCATGAACTGTGCTGACACATTTTTTACTGACTAAGGAGTCTAGGAGCATCAGCCATCATCAACGTTTACAATCACAAGGTGCTGTGTTTAAGACATGCCACACTGCGCTCCCATTTCTGCTATACTAACAAAGAGCAGCAGTGGTCTTTCACTTAGTATCACGTCCAAAAAACCAGAATACAGGCACATTGTCTCAAAATAAATTACTTTCATACTGGTTTGACATTTAAACAACTCACAGATATTTGAGGTTTTCCAGGTCTTCGAATGCCCCCCTGGGGATCCTTCGTATATGGTTGTTGTTAAGGAGGCTGTAGGGACCAGAAAAGAAGGTTATTCTCAGGTTAAAAGATGGACGGTATATTTAGGCCACATGTATCCACAATGTATCATGACAACCAGGGGAATGTATAATAAATTGTTTTTATTGTAGACCTCTGGTCTAAGGCACTGTAAATACATTAAAGTGTTGAAGTCCCAATCATCTCTTCATTTGTCATGGATTTTCTTTAACAAAATTCATGTGAAAGACCTCACAAGACCTGAACCTCTACTTACTATCATTTTTAATCCTTTCATCTTTTAAGACCTGCTTATTTTTCACTGTATTGGGTTGAAATGAGTTCAGCAAACAATCATTCATATCCAAAAAATTTATACCTCCACCAATTTTCACTATATTGTAATGGCATGTTGGTTACATGCAGTATCAGTTCTATCATATCCAGAAGTTAATGGGTCCTGCCTTGTAAATGGCCTACCACATATAAGGATGAATAAAAATCCAGCATTCTGATGTAAAATTTTCCCAAGAAGGATTATTTTAATTTCCTTGATAATATTTATAAGACAGTGTTAATGTTCAGTACAGATTTATGACATTTTTTGGAGATAGTGCATTGCTTCATCAATTACTTTAAACCTACCTCAGAGGTTACAAAAACACATAGGAGCAGAATCTTCTTGACATGACTTTTCTCTAGAAAATCCATAACATGAACTAGGAAGATTGGACAAGTTATATAGAATGGCCCAGTTCTTAACATTGTCTGGATAGCTTCACACAAATAAACGTTCTTCTTCATTTTAAAACCAAGAGTGCTTAAAAATGTATTGCAAATTGGTTTTCCAAGTGGATAATCGTTTTTTCCCTCTTTATGTGCAGTGCAATAGGAAACATGATTAGAGTGGCACACTGTCACATCGGTTTTCTCTAATCTGTCAGTGTAAAGTCTACATATGCTGAATAGTGATAGAAAACCAAAGGCTCTCCTACTCTATGGACATTACAGACATTTTTCTGTCTGTTCAACAGCAATATTGGACAAGTGTGTGTAGTTCAAAGACTAATAGACTTTAAGGATGTGTTATTGTTCAGTCTGTGGGAGTGAAACCTAAAACCACAAAATGCTGTCCAGGATATAAAGCTCTCAACAGGCTGCATCGCTGGCTGGCTGATAGGAAAAGCTGCCTTAAGGGACTCTTCCTCATTGTGAAATTAAATCTAAGTCATCCTGTGTATACACTGTCCAACTGGAGCTAAATCTATACAGTACGTTTTATTAGTGATATGCTTATTGTTACTATATTCTTTGCATTTTCTACCAAATTCCATACTGTGGGCTTAATAAGGTATCTCAATAATGTTTGCAAATATTTGAATAAGGTGTGGTCTGTTTGATTTAGTGTAACATTTTGAGGTGAAGATGCTGAACCGTGCACACATTTTTTCACTTAAATGATACTCTGCCCATAAATAATCCAAGAACCTGGAATATTATTGCTTTATTAATTTAGCAATGCACCATCTAGCAGCTACAACATATGATAAATAGACCTGTGGGTGGAAGTGGAAAAATAAATTCCTAACAGATTACGAGCTGACCTACATGTGTGAAACCACAGCAGAACAGAGCAAGAATTTGCCTGTGTGTGTAACACAAGCAGGAGTTTCTAGGGAAGTGACAATCATTCTGCGGAGTGCTGTTTAAGGAAATGGGCCTGTATTCTATAGTCTAATATTCTTATAGTGGTTTTACTTGATGCATTGTATTGCTCTTAGCCTACCACAAACCTAGAATAATCTCAGATCAAAAACAGATTTTATTCTGTATGTATAGAGAAAAAAAGAGCACTTACAGTGTGTTGAGGTTCTTCAATCGCCTGAAGGAACCAGGTTGTAAATCTTTGATTTTGTTGAACCTCAGGTCTCTGCAAAGCAGATGGAAATATACTTACAGTCAGAAAATTTTGTGGTATATAAAAGAGAAACATCATAGAAAAGCTCTGCAAAAAATGATAATTATCCTGGAAGGATGTGCAGAAACCATTTATGAATAGAAGATCAAAGCACATCGTGGAAAACCTTGCAAGATAATCAGACATACTATTCATCTCACAAGAATGTCATTGTCAAGCTTTAATCATAGGGCCACATTTAAATAACACTGGCCCCTAAGATAACAATTACAAGCTAGTTATAGCCGTCAGCGGGCCTTAGTATGTGTCTTCTTTCATTTGAAGAGTCTGTGTAAGGATAACAATATAGTGTGACATGACACTAATCATTCTTGGTCTACAACAAATGACTTCGCCTGCCATGAAACTGTCAAGCTAAAGACCCTAATACTGCAATTAGGCCTGGGAAAGTGAAATCATTCTTAACCCCATGTGGCACCGACAACCACAGGCATGACAAGTTATAATTTGAATCTCATCTGAATGGTGATGTTATGGTTGAGGAACTTAGCCTGTATGTAATCTGACCTTCAGCTAAGCAATTTGCTAAATGTATTTTTACAAGATTAATTCTGAAAGTAGACACAACTATTAATAACCACTTACAGGACACCAGATTGTGAGGGAGAGACATCTAGAAACCCTCCATCCATCTCCCAAAATGACATACTTCGTACTAATCTATGGTCATTTATGATATTTTGATGTATGATGACACAGCAGTTCCGCAGGATCTGACCTGACACTGAGAGAAATGCCTATTAAAAGCACCTCCAGCCAAAGAGATAAAGAGTGGTGTTTAGATTTATCAATGCAACAAGGACAGAGAGAACTACATCAGCCTCTCTTCCAGTAAGTGCAACTCCCCCACCAACTTCTTGCAGTGTCATGTGAGCCAGTGGCCTTACAAAGTAAATAATACAGAACTGGGTCACAAAAACATCACTGATTATGTAATAAATGTCAATGCAAAGTGATGACTTTCTCAGTTTACCAGAAAAAAGTTTCACCTTTGGACTTTTTCCCTTTTTAATATTTGACGCAACCTTTTATGCCATTCAAACCATCAAGACCATTAAGAGTTGCTGTAATGTCTGCATTTGTCCATTACCTTAAACTGAAAATGTCCATTTCTCTTCCAAAAGACCATAAAGACATACATTCTGGAGTTTTTCATTTCTTACATTTCTGTGAAAATGTGGGCCAAATAACAAAATCAAATCATTTTGTGGCGAGTCATTCGCTCTGTAAAACCCCTCACATATGGATGTAATCAGAGCGAGTCCAACTTTTTCATATGCTGACTTCCTTTCGTATAGACACTGAGTGAGAGAAAGAATTCAAATACTTTTTCTGACATGAATGTCAGCTGTGGTGATAGCACTTTTTTTTTTTAATCACCAACTTAAAACAGGTGCAGTTTTGCTATATAACTAAAAACTTAGCATTTTTGCATAATAATGGACCATTAAAACACTTACCAACTCAATGAAAAAACAAATCTAATTAAGTCAATAATAGGATCAAAATGCAATCAGTGATCCCAGCTTTAAAAAAGCTGCTGATTTGCTGATATCTATTTCTAGGGAAAAAAGCATGTCTATGCATGAGGTATTTTTCTTCTGTATTTGCTTAGGTGTGATGCAACACTATGTAAGACATAAGCATAAGTCTTTTAAGACTAGGGAAAGAAATGCAAAATATGCAAACAAGGTTACATTAGTGTAAACCATTTAACTTCACAGTTTTACTACACAGTGAGCTGATGCATTTGGAGGAGGAGGGTCTTTCATGGAAAGCCCAGAAATCGGGATCGCTTCTAAGTGAAGCGGTGCAGCACCCTAATGAAAACATTTCTCTGCAGGCAGAGTGATGCCTGCAGTGCCCAGACATGCAGAGGCAGAAGTTGTCCTGCTTACCTGATCAAGTCAAAGAGCAGGAAGGAGGGAACAGCGGAGCAGGGCTACAAGCCCTTTCAGGCAGCACCCATTTGAGGGACTCAGACATAGTTCTGAATTCTTTATATGTGGATCAGTTTTTTGGGGGGATTCTCCAAAGCTTTATCATCAACTGTCATTATGTGACAATCAGTTACAGTAATGTTTCCTCAAACATTTCAGTTCAAAAAGATATAAGACAAACTGGTATCAAGACCCAAACTTTCAAAAAATGTAATGAATGCAAAAAAATAAATGCACTTTGCTGCCTAATCCACATTAGGGACAAGCCTGCAATGCAGAAACAAATGTCAATCACAGTATTGAGATAACGTCAAAAATTGATCCAACAGTGAAAAGTAATGTTAACTAATTTACAACACATTAGTCATCTATTAACAGACAAACAGTACACACACAGGGCTCCCTTTCCTCTAAGACAACAATTTTTTTGTCATAGATCACATAGTCTTTGAGGAAGAGATTTTTTCACTCCCAAGTGTATGACTTTATCTATAACATCTCAAACTAATAAAAACAGGCCTGTGACCCAGGTTTGGGAAAAACACATCCACAGGGCTGTCATGATGATGATGATGAAACTGCATTTGAAAACTGAAATTCAAATAACTGCATTGAAATGATTTGTTAAACTCATTTCATTCAATGTCACAAGTACAGTAAAAATCTAACGATCATTGTACACATTTAGTACACCTTACACAATGAATTGTGGTCTTTATTCCAACTTCTTTGGATCAGTTCATCCATATCTGTGCAGGGGATTCTGTGATCCTGCAAATTTATTGTGGTTGTCTTAAATCCTACTATAAGGTGTTTGTACACCTTTTCCTCAGCCTTCACAGGCCCGATCGCTGCCAAACTAGCCAAATGAATAGAAACATTACCTGACTATCAACTAGGCACAATGTCCGTATTCAAACGTTGTGAGGTATGCTGGGCGATTTTACCCGGGTCCCAGCTCACCACAGACTGGCTCCCAACTCACCACAGACCGGGTTGCAGCTAACCTCGTACCATCTCCCAGCTCACCTCAGACCGGTTGCTGGGCAATTTTAACAGGGTCCCAGCTCACCACAGACTGGCTCCCAGCTCACCTCGGACCGGAAGGCTGCAGTTCACTACCGCTGTATGAATTTATTCATACTTGACAGGCCAAACAAATGCATGCTTTTCCCTTCATGCCTCGCATGTTGGCTCAAATTATAACCTGCACAATGCATGATTAAATGGTACTTTACAAATGGATAGTGATGGCAGGCAAGTTCTACTTATCATGCTATCATACAATGGCACCACGGGTACAATGCCGCTAGTAACTATAATATGTAATAATATGAAATAACTGTGACAGGTCAAATCCTTTATATATGAACAGCACCTTACTGACAGACACACACCAGATGTACTCCAAGACGCTTAAAAAAAAACATTTACCTTAATTAGACTCAATATTGACTGGTATGGGTAAATATTTGTTAACTAGGCCACATGGCCTTTTGGTGGATATGTTATTTTGGCTCGGCTTGTTTATATCTGTGTGGGTGCAGAGTCTAATGCCTAAGATATTTCTTTATGGAGAGAACTAATGAATGAGTGTTGTCTCTGGTAGCAGGGTGTGTTTAAAGCCTCAGCTGTCCATGCAGGAGATGGAACAGCTCAGCTGACCAGAGGCCTGAATGTACTGGCACTGATGGTATCAGCACCAATTTATCTCATGAGTGCTCTCAGGCTTGAACATTGAGAGTGACAAGTGGCATTTGATCACGGCACTGACACTCTGAACTGTACTCTGTGTTTGTCCAAGTGACTCTTTTGTCTGCAGGTCTGGTAATACAAACTTTGTGCCTGTGCCAAACACTAACCCCACCCATCCATCATAACCCGGAGACACATATTCATCAATGATCCCTTTACAAATGCTACTGTTTTTTATCATAATTCTCACGACATTTATTATACAACTATGCTCCTTTTACAACATGAAAGCAAAAATCAACAATTGTTTCACAACAATTAAGCAGGAAGTAATGACTACACTTTGTCAGAGGAGCAGGATTGTAAAGCTGCTTTGTGATGTTTATCATTAGGGAACAAGAGAAATGCAGGGGAGGAGAATGAGTCAATCCACAAGAGGAAAAAACACAGGAAGAAGTACGGTGGATATCTACTAAACAAGGCATTCGCAAGAGTTCACTGAGACTGTAGGGATGTCATCACTAAAAAGGAGCACAGATCGCTGAAGGTTTTATGATATTTACTCCAGGACTTATTAAAGGAGTCTTTTAGCTCCTATTAATGTGTTTTGGTGGCTGTATGCCAGAGGGAACCATAAAACAGTGAGTTCAACAGCCCAGCAGAGCAGCTGACTGCCTGTTTAGGCTTCCCCAATCAAAAAGCATGAACCCTCACAGCAATGAGGTGGCAATGGGAGCTTGACAATACAATAGTCACTACAGTGAGGACAGAACAATAAGACATTTGATGTCTTTTTGAAACAAAGGCATCTGTCATTTGCCCACATCTGATCATAGACTCATTGCTAAATATGCGAAACACTATAAAAAATAATTTGTTCTATGTATAAGAATGTGTCAGGGGTGTAAAGTTAAAGCTAAAGAGAATTGCCACAGACCTTCCAGACACTCAGTATATGATTAGGGCACATGGTTGTTTAGTTTTGGCTGTTTGGGGATTTAACAAACTCAAAACTTACGTTATAGGGAAGATAATTGGTGTGACCTTTTTAAATGAGAAGATGCTGATGATCTGCCTCCAGTGTTTTGGGTACAGCATGTCTGAGATATGACATCCAATGAGCACACTGACTAACTACGCCCCATTTGAGACAATTACAACTCTTATGGGTCACTGTGTTACAATAAAAAACACATGCCAGAAACAACTTACACAGTTTATACACTTACTAGACTGTAATAATCAACCAGGCACTTTAAACTGAAAAGCCTTAAACTTGCAGCAGCAGAGTGCAGTGAACGCAGAAAACCGGCTATGATGATTATTATGAAAAACACAGTGAAAATATGAAATTCGACCACCAACCTGATTTATTTGTCCGGATATTTACTTAAGTAAGCTCATAAATATCAAACAAATATTCAAAATTTCCACAAAATGTGTTAAGACATTTTAAACACAATATGAACTTTCTGCCGATATTCATCTCTCAATTTAAAAATCAGTAGATAACTTCATTCCTGTACATGCGTAAATTCATTTTAAATTCATCTTAAATCTGCAGTTTCACTCAAATCACATGGAGTTTTGTTCAGTTCGGTCATTTCATTCTGATGTAACAGATGCTGATAATGTTAAGCATAAATGTTAGCTATAATAAGGAATATAATATGGCTCTGTAAGAGTTAAATTGCTTATTTCTCTGACAAAACATTGCAGGACACATTTGATATAAGTACACAAAGCATGAAAATAACATAAGCCTTGCTGCTTTTGGGTGTTTTATTTCAGAAATGCTACACACTGTGCGTTTAAAGGGTGTGATATTTAATAACATCAAGATGAAGATGCAACAAACTGAATACCTCCTCTCCCTCTCTTATGGGAGGGGCTGGAAAAATGCAGAAAGTCCCTTGATAGAGCCAGTGTTTGTTCTGGGCTTTTAAGTACAGGCAATAAAAGCTGTGGTCAACAATCAAATATAGTGAGTGATGGTAATGTCTGTTAATACTGGATGTTACCCATTATGAAACAGAAAACTCAGAAGAAGAGGAAGTCAGTTTTGTTCTACTGTACCATTACAGACTCAACAGAAGCAAATGCCCACCCTCTGTAGATAAACTGTTCAATGTAGCTAAATGTAACCAGAACACAGTGGTTTTTATTATTGCACTTTTACTATTGTGACTAATAACTTTAATTTCAACAGTTACAATCCCCGATCGGATCAAAAATCCCCCTAAGCCTGGTCCTTTAAAAAATAAACTAAGTCAGCATATGAATGATAATCGCTGACTGTATCATCAATAAACCATGTGGCCTCTGAGTCAGGCACTGCAGAGGTTTAACACACTGTGTGAGTCTGTACAAATATTATCATATCATAAGCCCCTTTTACACAACACCTGTGTTATGGGAATATCCTGCCTATATTCCGGAACGACATCTGTGTAAATGAAATGGTGCGATCATTTGGTCTCACCTTCATCTCAGCTCTGTAACGCCTCTGGAGGTAGTAACAGAGCCGTAATAAAGGTGGAATCATGATTCCGGAACGCTATGTAAAAGGAACACCTCTTGTTCCGCAACCAAGGTGTGACATTTTGATGAGGGCAATGCCCGCGCCGGACAGACAGCGAGCACATATGAAGGCACCAGCATGGCTTCATGCCACTAGTGCTGCCGCGGCTACATGCTAGGGTGCCGTGGCTTTGTGCCAGGGGTTCTGCGGCTACATGCCAGTGCCTTCATATGTGCCTGCTATCTCTCCCACACCAGGGGGGGGATTTAAAAATGAGCGCAGGCCGTGCACAGTAAACAAGCAAATCAACGCGACCAGAAAAATGTTGAACTGGGGAAATGTTGATGCTGAGATCCACGAGCTGTTGTCACTTCCGGCGGAGGATTCTATCCATGCTAACATTTGTGGAATGGTGAAAGACTCTGGAGACTCATGCTCGGGGTATTTCTGATGTGGAAGTGATAACTTCACACTATACGCTGCGCTGCATCACCGCCCCTTTGATTCTGGAAAGCAGGAAAACTGTGTAAAAGTCCAGCCTGTTTCATCTCTGTTAGTCCTTTGGTTTGGCTGTGGAAATTGGTCAATGGTGGAAAAAAGGTGGGATCACCATGTCACCTTTTTTCCAAGATCTCTGTATAAAAGTGGCTATTAATTCAACACAACTGAAGGACTAGGGATAAAGAGATTATCAGCTTCAATTCACATTATCATGATTAACAGCACTGGATTTTTTTTTTTTGACATCTGATAATTAATTTATCTTAAAAATATTCTAATCCTTCTAGTTCAGTGTCAGTAAATATAGCCGAACCATTACTGATTTTTATTTGATATCTTAAAAGCATTACGATAAAGTTTTTCAGTTTTAGTGTATGTGTTCCGAAAAAACAGTTATCAGTCTTTTTGAACACTAATAACAGAAAGAAGCATATTGTCCGATCCATAGTTTCTGACTACCAGAAATTTTAGACATCTACCACTGATGGTCATAGGTGACACAACACTGATGTAAAGTGAAATAACAGTGCTACTATGGTAGTCCTATGAAGGAGCTTTTATCACCATGTCTATTTTTAACTACCTACACTACCTGATAATACTAAGAGCTTGGTTTGTTTAATATATCTTACATTATAAGTTGTATTAAACAACACAGGTTAACAATGCTGCTAAAGAAGGGGGCTACAGTGTAAATAATATTCCAGTACATCCTTAGTCTTCAATCATCCAGCGACAACAAAAATCAGAAAAGTAATCAGAAAAGTTGGTGATTCTCTAGGAATCAGGCATGTGAGCTGTTACAATAGTAGATGACTGGGTTATAGTAGTATAAGGTGTATAAAATGCATCAACAACACAGAATGTTCATATCAAAAATGTACACATCATTATATATACAGATGCAGCTTTGTTTTTAATTAACCCATCTTTCTTCATTAAACAAGTATCAACTAAATGTGTAGCTCCTGTCACATTTTCCTGTTTTACAGGCAAAACTACAGCCATTGTGGTTTCGGACTCTGGGCCCTTTCAAACATTGAAGACCAATAGCGCGACACCTGAATGTGTCCTGCACAGACACAAATGCAGGACTGAAGCAGCAGCTACTAGTGGTACTCACACAATATTCCTTAAGTGTAGACATGACTTCTTGCTGGATCATTCTATTGTTAAAGAGATTTGTTAGTGCTCAGAGGTGATTATGTAAAAGTTAGTGAGTTGAATGCTGAAATAAATGGACTAAATTGCAAACCACTTTATAGCACTAGCAATAAAAACATGTCTGGCACTGTCACTGGAGTGTAAGCATGGCCCCAACCACACTTTAAGAATGGTCCTCTGTATTCACAATCCAAACAATTCATAGGATTCTGAACTGAACAAATGTGAACTATTGCTGGAAGGAAAATTTCAAAAGGTTTTCTGTAAATTCTTGTCTGAGCCAGGACGATGAGTGAAGCTGGCTGTTGCCCAATTCAACTCGCATCTGAGTGCCATGTGTGGACCTCTCCTCTCTTTCTCCCTCTTTTAGCCAGGGGAGTTATTTGGTTTTGTGACACATGCCCATGTGGGTTCGCCAAGGGCTCTAGGGTGTGCGTGAGTCATTCTTAGTTAAACAAGAACATAACTGGCTTCTCGATCGGAGGAACAGTGAAGTGGGATCTCCAAACATGGCTGTGATGGTTCTCTGCAAAACAAATCGTGTGTAAAAAATGACAGGGTTGTGTTTGTTATCAGGCTTGTGCTTGTGTGTTTGCACACAGCAAGAGCCTATTAAAACCCTACAGACCTTAGAGGATTTGGTCTGTTTTTATGGCTAAGAGCTGTATTAAATGGACTGCATAAAAATGATCATAACAGAACTGTTTCTCTTGAAGGTGAGAATTTCTCACTCGTCATTACATGTCCACTACAAGCACACACATGGACACATAAAGACAAAGAGGGAGAGAGCCCCATTCACACTTTTCACAGTGCATAGTTGAGGTAGACTTATTATGATATCCTAGTTTTACCTGGCAGAGTATGCACTGCACCTCATTTGTGTTTTTTTTTTTTTTTTTGTTCCACACAGAGGCTTTTGATGGCTGTTGTAAGCTTTAGTTTTAGAGGTTTCTCATCTTAGTACAGTAGCATCTATTGTCACAGTACCACTCTTAATACCATGTTCTGGCAGTAGTAATGTACTCTTTACAACCAGGTGCTGGTAAAAACATGAGAGTACATAGGGTGGGATAACATGCAACGTAAGGCCTGGGTTGGACTTGAATCCAGGCTGCTGTGTGAAGTATCCTCTATTAGATCTACAACCTGAGTGCTCCCTGACTATATCTGTTTTGAGGGTTCAGTGTGTGTGGTGGTGCCCGGGTGGCTCACCTGGTAGAACACATACCACATAGGCTTATGTCTTACTGCAGTGACCTAGGCCTAAATCTAGTCTGGGCCACTGATTGTACACTATGCCGTCTCCCTCCCCTGACTTTCCTGTCACTCTCTACACGCCAAGTAGCAATAATGACAAACTAATTTTAAAAAAATTGTTTCAAGCACACACATTGTACACCATTGAGAGAGGATGACACTGAAATAAACTGATGGTTTTGTGACTTTTTTTTTTTTTTTTTTTTAAATCATGACACATCTGTACTTACTGGAGAGCAGGAATCAAACTACCCAAACAGAACCTGACTGTACGCTGTATAGTATTTTGTCTACTATTTTTTCAGCACTACATTCAGCTCACTTTAGTGGTGCTTGGCTTTCTGTCTCATATGTGTCTTGTTCCTTCACGGAGAGCACAGTTTCTGCAAAATATGGGTAGACACAGAAAATAAGCTTTGAAATTTAACCATACTCTAGTGCCAAGATTACCATGTAGTAAAAGAGGCTACCATACTGTATATTTCAGACATGTTTTCAGGAACTAATTTATAAGAAATGTGAAACAGCATCCTCCAAATCTCACCAGCTGTCCTGAATTGGAGGGCACAGGAAGAGAGAGGCCAGTAGAGCTCCTTTCAACAACTATCTTGGGCCCAATCTCCCTGTGCAAATGAGCAAAGCTTTGGGGATTTCTGGCTTTGCATTCCATAATGCTGCAGAGACTGAGTGCCTAACAAAGCCTGACTGCAGCAAATTCCACACAATGGAACTCCACTTTCCCTCCCTGACTCACCAACGCTGTCACTTGGTCAGACCAGGCTGCTGTTCTGAGGTGGAGCAACTATCAGACACATAGAAAAGCAACAGAGGGAGAAAGGTGGGTTCTAACTGGCCACCAGGTAGTTCAATGTGCAAAGGATAAAACCGGTGCCTCAGCAATATGTCTGCCTATTACAGCCCATATAATCACGTCAACAGCCTGGTAACACTGTGACACCAACCCCCACTGATGTGACTCACCAGCCTTCTGCAGATTCCACTCATGATCAGGACACTCAATCCATTCAACAGTGCCATTCACATAACACACAGACAATCAACTATAGTGGGTTTTAAATGAACAATACAAGAGATGTAATTGACTCTTTTCTAAGTCCTGCTGCCCTTACTGTGTTACTGATCCTATGTCTATCAAGCTTTGGCACTCAGCATGTCACTCCACTCCATGGTGTTATAATGACAGATATATTGGAAAAAGTGGAAAATGCTGCAATAACAGTTATGAGGCAGCAGAGTGGTGCACCCAAAAGACTTTAAGCATTACGTTCACAGTATAGTGTTAATTTGATCAAAAAAAGCTCATTTTGCTTTGAGATACTGACTATCACTAGCTTGTGTACCACTCAGTTATTGACAAACAACTGCTGTATTTTATTTAGAAGTTAACTCTACCCTAATACATACCTGGAAACAGTTTTTGGCTTTTTAAATTTTGATTTAGCCAAATGTGACCATTTAGCCTGTGTTACATGAAATAATTTTGGTAATATTTCAACCTCAGTTTTCATGACATTTTAAGCTGTGTATTCAACATTGCCTTGGGGACAAAAAAAGTCCTTACTGAAACCCCTTAAAAGTACAGTTTTTGATCCTTAGGCTACACACCATAAAATTACTCATTTCTGTTACATCAGGCTTTCTACCCAGAGTAAAACTCTTTAAATCTTTAGTTTTTTTGTTTTTAATTTAGAGTCATTTTTTCTCATGTTATGCCAATGGGATGAACACCTTACATTTTCCTGGTCTACAATGTGAAATGTTCCTTTGCTGTAGGCCAATGTGTGCAACTGTAATGATGAGTCTGTGTTGATATGGATGTGACGGAGCAGTGTGTGTATCTGCACATGTATTATATTATGTGCAGCTTTGTACATTTAAATTAATTATTAATATTTTATGCCACTTATGTGCAGCTTATTTCTGTATGTGAAAAGGCAAATGACCTTTTAGGACACAAAAATTAAAAAATATATAATATATCCATTACAAAATATGTAATAACCCTTTAGACTGGAATTTCAAGGGTTAAAAAATACAAATAAATGAATAAATACACATTATATTTATCATTTTAACGCATGTCCATGATCAGTAAGGAACCTCCTGAAATCCAAGTAATGTGGTTACAATTATTTAGGTTCCATTGTACATATATAAACACTCATTAAAAAAATAAGTAGTTAATGCTGAGATGATATAATGTGGAGCCCTACCGTATTAGTGTAAAACTATAAGGCATTTATATATGAAACTTACAAAAGAAATGACGACACAGGACAAACTTTAGAATAGCAGCTGTACCTGTCCAGATACATATGTTACCTTCAGGATGTTCCTAATAAGGCCACCGCACAACTATGATCTCCTCTACAATAATCACCACTATAAAACATATAATGCACTGGTTGTGTACTGGCAAGATAAGAAATTAGTGTTAGAAGTTATGGTTCTATATACAGTAGTACTATAAAAACAAAGCGATATATTGTGATTTTTAGAAACTGTCACAGTACAAACAACGCAGTAGCACATGATGCGTGAAATCTGAGCTTTGATGCCAAAATTGTAAGATCTATTATGATAGGCCTTTCTTCTTGTTTCGAACATGGTGCCACCCGTGATCAGTCTCATGAGAATCCAGAAGTGAGTTTATAAGTGACGTTGACAAAATAGTGCTAATGTGAAAGTAATCATTTCTCCACAGTGAATCCCTGAGAAGATATGCAGCAGTGTCATTACAGAGAGGAAACGTAATTTACTATCATGCCTCAAACAGAAAGCCCTTAGAGAAAACAGCTGAAAAACAAATGTCATCCAGAAAGAACCAAGAAAAAAACCCAGGAAAAAAAAAAAACACTCCCATGCTTCTTGGTCCAAGTGTCATGTAGAAAAGCTCTTGGCAATAAGCCCATGTGCAGTAATACTTCTGAGCCAAGACTTTTATTCTCTACTGCAGTGGCCCAGAGGAAAGACAAGAAGATGTTTCCAGTTTCAGACACCAACATTCATTGTTTCAAAGTACTCAAAAATAGCTGTTGAGTACCACTTACTAAAAGTTTCTTAATAATAAACAAGATTACAGTCAACCATGGTGGGTACTAAACATCAGAACTCAATTTAAAGGTCAGAAACAAACATCACTTATAATCACTTGGCTCAAATGTAGGTTCAGGTGAGCCTTTGTTGTGCAATAACCAACACAACAAAGACGAGCACAACCTATAATTAGAGTGAGAAATGTGTGGGGCTTAATCAGGGAAAAACTAAAATAATTCCACCAAGAATATATCTGTAAAAATGGTCACTGAAAGAAATAAAATGTACTTTACCCTTGCTGCAATGCTACCTCTGCAAAAAAGGTTCAGGTGCATTTGACAATGTTTGGTAAGAGATTATAACTGAGATCACTTCACCATGTGAGTGCACTGCATACCAGTAAATTACTTAGCTCAAGGCTACAGGTCTAATCTGAGAACATATGGTGGTGTATATGAAAAGCTCTAATTCAAGGCCACGACCATTAGTCGTATGTTATTACTTAGAAAAGAATCCAATACCAAACCAGATATACTTTTTGAATGATAAGCTCTATACTTCACATTCCCTGCTTCTGGGTACAACTTCACCGCTAAAGGACATGATCTGATCCTCTCTGACTGTACTTCTATGACACTTAATTTGATCAGACTATGAAATCAGATCACAAACAGCCATGACTAAACTGTTGCTCAAATTTCTCTTAATGAGTTGTGGGTGAGCTAGATTTCAGTCCATACTGATTTGGCTATGGCAGCAGCACCAGTGATGTGTTAAACACTTCATACAGAAGGTTCAACTTCATGTCTTGGCTTGACAGCACAGGGGCAAAAGCGACAAGTGGCTGCAGCTTCAAAGCCAACCAGCATGAAAGCTTTTGGGAAACCACAGCATGCTCCCTGATCAGCCCTGTAACAGATTTAGACACATCCTACAGAAAATCTAAACAATCCTTTCATTGCTGTGGTGAAGGCTAGACTTTCATCTTTGCTTTGGGGGTCTCTGGGTAGGGCTGTACCATAAGGATGTGGGCTGACCCCAGATGTTAAAGCACGGGGCTAATTCTGAATGTGTTGCTGCGGCTGGTGGGGCTGCCTGAGTTGCCCCTTTGTGCTCCTGTTTACTCCTTGAACCGGGCTATTTATAGGTTAATGCACTGTGGACTGAAATGAACAAGACTGCAGCGGCCAATTAACGACAAAGGGTGCCACATATTTGGGGCACTGCTCTGATCAGGAGCTTTGTGCTCTCTCACTGCGGCTTTGACCAGCTACATGAAAAAAGCGACCGTTTGTTAGATGGTCTAAGCTCAGTGCTCCTGACATCTAGGACACGTTCACAAGTACTTGTCAAGTAAGAAGTATTTCCTTTCTTTCATCTCAGAGGGAAAGTCAAACACACAGTTTAACCTGTGCAAGCAAAAGGTTAGTGAGGAAAGTGCTCTAAGACCTACAATGATTAACTGATTAGTTGCCAACTATTACAACAATCAGCAACTCTTTGATCTGGCTAATTTTTGTATGAAAAAGTCTAAATTTGGATTTCACTTTCTTTAATATGAATATCGTCTGGTGTCTTTCCTCCTCTATGACAGCAAGCTGAATATCTTTCAGTTTTGGACAAAACAAGACATTTGAGGACAACATTGTTAACATTGTTTGCAACTTTCTGACATTTTCTGAATCAAACAACTGAACAATCAAGAAAATAATCATTACTTTGCAGCCTTTTTCTCTGCATTCTTGAGTAAAGAATTTATTGAAACATATAAACTTGAACATGTCCAGGATGTACCCTTCCTTTACCCCTAGGTAGCCGGGATAGGCTCTGGCACTCCCTGCAACCCCCAGGAGGACTAAACAGTCCAGAAAATGGGTGGGTGGGTGAATGGATGGATGGATATAACCTTTAACCCTTTGCCAAAACTATTACCTTACTATACCCAATGAAGCAAAATGAACTGAACTGAACATTTGTGGAGGAAAAGCCTATTGATCACACTTGATCTTGAAGAAGAATCCTGGCAGTCAATTTCCTCCAAACATTACAGTCTCCAGAAAATCGGTGTGAATGAAGTAAGTTATAATTGACTCCTTTCACTTGCAGTATTATAGTATACATTTCATTAGTAGTCAGTAAAGTGTCTCTCCAAAAAGGAGATGCCATTGTTCATACCGTCTCTCATGCAAGGATCTCTCTAAACAGACTACTCTCCGCATCGCTTGCGGCTGACTTCACCAGCTGTGTGACCCCAAAAACCCTATTCATTAACCTCTACAGCCAACAGCTGAACTCACTGGCAGGTGTCTTCACTTGAAAACTTCCTAAGAAGTTGCAATAACCTCTGCACTGCCACAGCACCTATCACTCCCACTGCCTTCTCTTTCATTTTAACTCAAATCAGGGACAGAAAAAAAAAAAAAAACACACAGAAAGTTTGTTCCTGCACCGCGACTTAACAGCAACAAATAAACTCATCAGAAACTAAACAAAGTCAAAACAGAAAGTGGGTTGATTTAGTCGATGCTTTTTCATTGCATTCCCGTGTGGTGTTCCTGGAGAGTTGGTTCCCGTTAGATATAAGGAAAAAAGGCTACTTACAGAATGGTTGTCTGAGGGGAGACTGCTGGTACGGTTTCCAGATTTAGATGCATACATCTCACCGTGGTTCGGAAACATAAGCAGCGACTCGGACAAGTCAGTACAAACTGTGGTCCGCTAGCAAGCACTAACAAAGCCGCGGCGAGTAGACACGGAGAAAAGAGCTGGCCGACCCGCAGCGCCATTGCTAGCAGTGAGCCGAGCAGAGAGCAGACCGCCAGCTGCCTCTCACACACTGAGAGGGAGAGAGACACTGGCGAGCACTGAGAGAGAGAGACACACACACAGACAGACAGGGGGAGACAGAGGAAAGTGGGGCAGTATGTTACAGACAAGGCAAGTCCAACAAAAAGTCAAGCGGAGGAACTGCATTCACACCTCTGTACAATTACTCACCATTAACAAACTCAGTTGACCTCAACTCTATAGCCTTTGCAGCTCCAAAAACTGCAAAATAGCGCCCCCAAACAGACATTAATTCGGTTAACAAGTAAGTAAGTGGTAAGTGTCCAAGTTATAAGGCTGTGAAAGTGCAAGTGTTCATCCCACATTAAAAATAAGTGCAGAACAAGAACATTATGTCTACAGAGTTATATTTATGCACGCAGTAATCTTATGAGTGTCAACTGTTTTGCATTAATAAAACGTATGTGCAAAGTAGAAAACTGGGACTCAAGTTAAAAAAGTGAAATGGAGTGGAGCAGAAATTAGTTTGTGGACGTGGATGAGGTCAGAAAATGTAAATACTCACGTAAAGTACCTCAACATTGTACTTTGTACTAATTGTACTAAAAGTAAGCACATTTAACTTCATTCCATCTTTGGCTGTAACAAACAGTAAACCTCTCAAAATGGCGTCCTATGGTTACTGACTATGATTGAACATATCATCTCAAAAAAGCATAGGGACTGGATCTATATTCAGCTAAATATGACAAAAATGAACAAAGGAATGCGAAGACAGCTCACATTTTTTCACAGCTGGTTTGTAAGTTCACTGCTGACCTCTGGTGGCTCCTTTGTAGAGGCTACAGGGACCCGAGCTGAGGATACAAAAGCTTTTCACCGAGGATTAAACTGTTCGGAAATGTAACTGTTAAACTAATGCTATACAGTTAGCATTAAAAGCAGCTAGCTAACGCTGACTATCTAGCTATATGCCACTATAAAGTACACATTTATCAGTAAACAGTTATTGCGTAACAAGGACGAATAATTTGGAATTTCAATTAATTTTTTAATTACCCACAAACTACTTACACTGGTTTAGGAGTTGCTCAATTAATTAACTGTAAACAGGCTAGTGTTAGCTGGTTAACATTTTGTCAACAGGTGTGCGTAATAAAAAATCATAAACATCCCATAATGCACCCGTCAGAACAGTAGTGATGGGACTTTTGGCTCTTTGAAGGGAGCCGTTCAATCAGGAGCCGTTCACTGAAAAGAGCCGTTCAAAAGATTGGCTCTTTTATGTGTTTTGTATTATTTTGAAACACCAATGTTTTAATGACTAAATAGGCTACATGTGATGATTGACATTACATTTTAAAGGTGTTTAATTGGCGCGGCAGTAAGTATTATCTTACCTTAAAAAAAGAATAGTTAGTTCAAATGTGTGGGCTAAATACATGACATGAGAGGTGACATTAGGCAAATGATGGAATTTGACCAAAAACATCACGGTACATTATGTGGACTAAAAATGAAGAAGAAAATAAAACATTTTCTTATGAAATAACATTTTATTCTCCTCAAGACAAGAACGATAAATGTGTGTAAACATACGGAAAAAATTGCACAGAACACAACAGTGATTAATCACTGCAATTACTTAAATACCTGAACTATAGTGCAATTCTCAGAACAAGAACAGTATGTTGGTAAACATACAGAAAAAATGCACAAAACACAAGCGATTTATCATTGCAATTCCTTAAATACCTTAACAACTGTAGTGCATTTTCCTTCAGAACAAGAACAATAAATGTGTGTAAACATATGGAAAAAATTGCACAAAACACAGTGATTAATCACTGTTATTAATCAAAAAAAAAAAAAAAAAAAAAGAACGGCTCTTTGCCAAGACTCGGTTCCCATCGTTCATTTCAAAGAGCCGTTCAAAAGATTCGATTCGTATGTGAACGTCACATCACTACAGAACAGCATATGTTACCTGAACATTTACGTGGCCTATAAAAGTTACATTTTCCTGCTTCTTTACCCATAAAGACTCTAACATCCACTGGCGACCAAAACCATCTACTGATTTAAAATGTTTAATACCTGTTGATTCACTAATCCTATCGAAACATGTAAACAATTGGTGTAAAATACAGTTTGTCATCGTTTTATGGTCATCAGATATGACCCATTTGGAGGTTCAGAGGCTCCATAGTGAACGTGAAAAGACCATCATCTTCTACAACACTGATTCACCAGTAAAACCCATGGAGTTGGCTCAATGACAGTGGATGGAGACACTTGGTTTATGTTCAGTTAATGATAAATTTTGCTGAAAATGTCACATTTCCTTCAGTTTTGTGTTTTTGATAAAATAACCCTCAACTTTAATATGAGTTTTTATGAACATGTACATGAGCACTAAATTAAATACAAGAAAATACCAGATTTACTCTTAAAAATCCAAAACACACATATAATATTCGACTAAAAAGGTGATAAATCACTTAAGAAAAGTTAAATATAGAGAAAAAACTATTTTGGAATTGCCACAAAAGTAGCAATGGGTCTTTATGGGTTAAACTGCCATGTCTAACCCTATCCCTTAGACCAGGGGTGTCCAACTCATTTTAGTTCAGGGGCCACATTCAGCCCAATTTGATCTCAAGTGGGCCGGACCAGTAAAATAATAACAGTGAAAAAAGGAAAATCATATTATGATCATGTTTACATCTACAAAGTTACCTTAAAAATCTGAATAACACGAACAACTTGAATTGTCTTAAGAAAAACAAGTGCAATTTTAGCAATATTCTGCCTCAGTTTATCCGTTTATCATTTACACATGTGCATTACGATCGCACAAAACATTTAGTAACAGGCAGAATATTGGTAAAATTGCATCTACTTTTCTGAAGACATTTCAGTTTGTTCATATTTGTTCAGGTTATTCACATTTTTTGTAAAAGTATAGTTTGGTAATGTAAACATTTTCATGTAATTTTACTTTTTTACACCAAAAAAACAAAGAGAACATTTAGGGTTGTCCTTATCTATGGGTTATAATGATAATATTTTACTGGTCTGACCCCTTGAAATCTAATTGAACTGTATGTGTCTGTATGTGAAACCTGAATTAAAATAATTTTGACACCATTGATTGTTAATATCTTCAGTGTAAATTTTGCATTTCAGAAATTCATCACAGGGGCCGGACTGAACATTTTGGCCCCCAGGCCGCATGTTTGACACCTGTGCCGTAGACGAAACAAACTTTATGTAAGTTGAATTTCATCTTCATCATTATAACCAGGCTACGTTTATGTTCTCTGGTTATTCGTTTGTGTTTGCTGACCTCTGCTGGTCAATATGTAAATAACACCAATAAACCAACATGACTGCATTGACACAGCATTAAAAAGTACAGTGATCTTCATGTCAGTGTGAATGGCAGAAATTACACTACCTGTCAAAACTTTGGACTCACCTGGTTTTTCTTTATTTTCACAACTATTTACATTATAGATTCTCACTGAAAGCATCAAAACTATGAATGAACACATAGGGAATTATGTAGTTAAAAAAGTGTGACATAACTTCAAGTATGTTTTATATTTTAAATTCTTCAAAATAGCCACATTTTGCTTTTATTACTGCTTTGCACATTCTTGGCATTCTCTCAGTGAGCTTCATGAGGTAGTCACCTGACATCTTTTCCAAAAGTCTTGATGGAGTTCCCAGTGATGCTGAGCACTTGTTGGCCATCTGTTGTCCATCTCATGCCATTTAAATGACAAGGTGAGTCCAAACTTTTGACTGGTAGTGTATATGGAATCTGAGCTGCTTTTGTATATCGTCCTGATCTCAGTCTGGACAGTCAGCTCTGAACTTATCTGTTTTACTTCATTCCACATTGAGATTCATTCATCATCTCTGCACTGGAGAGAATCACCCACATGTTAGCACTTACAAATGATGAGCTCAACCTTAAATGCTGGCAATAAAATGCTAAATACACATAACTACAGCAGTAAAATCGGGAGTTTTTGGTTTTTTTTTTTACTGCATAGTGAGCACTGATAATATTCACACATTCTAACTTGAATGGATTTGAATGCACAGATTTCCGCTGCATCAAAGAACTTTCACTGTATATGAGTATTTTTAACGAGAGAAATAATCTAATCACTTTCAACACCACTGCTTTTGTACCTGTGTCTCAATTCAGGACCCTTTCACACTAGAATCTGGTATTTTAAGAAATGAACTGAACAGACAAAAAAATAAAAAAATAAAAATCAGATCTGAGCAGTAAATTAGCAGGCTGGTAATATTAGCAGCCAAAAATCCACTGCGTGGGTGACATGTCACTTCTTGTTTCATGTTTAACCCACAAAGACCCAGTGCTACTTATCTGGCAGTTTCAAAATAGTTTTTCCTCTATATCTGCCTTTTATTATAATATTATCCTCTGCATTTTGCGTTTTTTCAGTGTAAATCAGGTATTTTCCTACATTTAATTTACTGATCATGTAAATGTTCATAAAAGCTCAGAATAAAAAGTGAAGATTATTATATCAGAAACAGGGAAAACTGAAGAAAAGTAAAATTTTCAGCAAAGATATCAGTAATTGAACGTAAATCAAGTGTCTCCATCCACTGTCACTGATCCATCTCCGTGGGTTTTACTGGTGAATCAGTGTTGTAGAAGATGACGGTGTTTTCACGTTCGCTACGGAGCCTCTGAACGTCCAAATGGGTCATATCTGATGACCATGAAAAGATGACAAACTGCATTTTACACCAATTATTTACATGGATTGATAGGATTAATGGATCAACAGGTATTAAACATTTTAGATAGATGCTTTTGGTCACTGGTCACTGGTGGCTGTTTGGGTCTTTATGGGTTCATGCTTTACAACAACTTTTATTTGACCTATAATGAATAATCTGATTTGCTGACTGAATACACTTACACATGTTGGATTAGTAACTACACCTTCTGCCCTGCTGTCAAAAATGCAATTCCCCTACAAAACCAGTTATTTACTAATATAAGTAACATGGCACTTTATTTTCAATTTCAGGCTTTTTGTCAGCAGCAGCTCACTCGACATACAGCCCACTGAGCAGTCTATTATCTGAAACTGGACCTCTGCTCCAGTGATTCCACATCCGTACTCCTGATTGCTGTATTGTATGAATGAGTGGTAGTTGTGGTCATTGTTAGCATTTCCAGCCTGAACAATGCTATCCCATCGCTATTGTTGGTATCTCCTCTGCGCAGTGCATTGTGACAGCGCTGACGTCTCCTGGATTGTCTGCATGTCATTTTATTTTAAGTTACACCATTCTCAGTGTCAAGATGGTTTTAAAGTAAACAACACTGAGCTGGATGAAGGCAAAGCTTAGTGTCATTACACAAAAAACTGCAGGTCTTTCATGTTTCAGGCCACTTTTCTGGATAATAACTGATCTAGATAAAAAAAACAAACAAAAAAAACATCAGATACAGGAATGACATACGGAGTACAGTACTTTTCTCACTATCTTTTATAATGGCTTATGAGGGAATCACTTCACACTCTGAGGCGATATCCATGTATCAAATGTCTTGTTTTGGATGACTGGTTTGTGTTTGATGTCTGGAAGAACAGCCATAAACCAGGGCACGGTCACATTAATGTGATACACAAAGTGGAGCTGGAAATTCAAAATAGGACCAATGTCCCTGTAGCTCACTGGCATATTCTATCCAGAATCAATAACAAGTTGAATTTGTGAGGTTGTCAGGTTCTGGTGCTATGTTAGAGTCCTGTGGTCTTGATGGAGGAGATCAATCTTCCAATAGAAGTGGGTGGTACGTTAACTAATGGATAACTAAACTAATTAAATGAAAGTCTATACATGACTTCCCATCAGTGTTCAGTAGTAACCAAATTGGTATATCTAACCATTTCCATGTTATAAACCATCAAAATATGGCACATTATAAGTAAAGGCAAATTTATAATATTTAAAAAGTTCAGCAAAAATTCAAAAATCTACATTTCTCAAAACTATGAACAGACTTTGTAGACATTGTTCCAATGGGTTAGGGTTAGAATTAGAAAAAAAAAGACATCAGATTCAGGAATGACATCTGGAGTACAGTACTTCTCTCATTATCTTTTAGGATGGCTTATAAAAGAATCACATCATGTTCTGAGGAGATATCCATACGTCAAATGTCTTGTTATGGATGACTGGTTTGAGGTTGATGTCTGGAAGATCACACACCAGAGCACAGTCACACCAGAGAAATACACAAAGAAGAGCTGGAAATGAACAAGGCAATACCAGGGAAAGCCTTTCCATGTCAGATAAATCAAACACTAACCTCAATTAAACCTTAGAAATGTTTTCTATATCTTCTTCAACAGGTTTAGATATTCAGCCATGAATCTACCTTTAAATCTGCTCCATGGGTCTATAAATTATGCTTTGATGGTATATCAGCAGTCATTTAGGCTCAGCTGTGGTTTTCTGGTGTGGAGCTGAGCCCAAAGGACATGGTCTGGTCTCCTATCTGTTTGGTCCACTTTCGATTTATTTTAAAAATAGGTGTGTCTGCCTTGGTAAAATGCATAATTATATCAATAAAATCCTTTTGGGCCATGTTTAGTGACACATGACTCAATTACTGAAGTAAAACAGTCATATCCATCATCTCCAAATGGATCCCTTTATCTTGATAATGTCTGTAATACTAAGTCTGGAACTGTGTTGGATTAATAGAGACATGATTTACCCAACTGGAAAGGAGTTCCATTAAAGCAACAAATACTTACGATCAGAAGAACAACAAACATTTGTAAATCAGACATGTTTAGGTGATCAGTTGGATGTTCCATTCATTTCTGCATGGAATGGATCATTTTTAAACCTTCTTAGTTTGCCTTAAAATTGAACATCTTGCCCTCATAGATTCTCCAGCTTATATATATTTGATGTATAAATATAGTGTGTTTAACACATTTCAACCAATAGAATCTAAAAGGTGGACAAGAATGTTCTTTTGATTTGAAAAGTCCAAACTAATGATTTTACTGTATTTTCCAACATGATAGTCAAATGAGTTCATGTCAAAGGTCATGTTTGGTCATTATATGGAGCTGGATGCGTATTAAAGGCACTATTTAAGTATTATATGCATGAATGATATAGAAGTGGATCCAATTGCATCAGAGTTTTGATGTGATTTAAAGTAAATATTGCTGGTTGAAGGCGATGTCAAATGGGAGTGAGTTCAGCTGCTGCTGTAGCAGCATCTGGAGGTTTAGATAGTTGGAGAAGATCAATATATGGCATCAGAAGATGGATCCTTCTGGAATCAAACATTCAGCTATTTCTGAGTAAGTCTATGACAGTGGGACAGGTAGGGACAGAAAGGACACAGAGGCGGTATACAAGAAAGGGAAGAGCAGACTCTATTTTCTGAGGAAGCTTAGATCTTTTGGTGTATGTACCAAGACGTTGGACATACTCCACCAGTCTGATGTGGCCAGTGCTATCTTCTTTGCAGCTGTTTGTTGGTGTAGCAGCATCAGAGCCAGCAACACCAACAGACTGGATTAAATTATCAAGAAGCCTGGCTCTGTAAACGGTCTAAGGCTGGACAGTTTTGTGACCGTGGTGGAGAGGAGGCTGCTCAAGAAACTGATGTCCATCACAGACAATGAGGAGCACCTTCTCCACCACATACTGGACAGACAGCAGAGCACTTTCTCAAAAATGCTATTACAGATCCACTGTCAAACAGACACAAACAGGAAACCTTTCCTGCCACTTGACATTTCACTCTACAATAAACTAATCTCTGCCTGATGTTCAAACCCGGTCATAAACATATTTCCATTATGCACTTTACTGCCCACGTTACTGAACAATTCCATTTTACTTTGCACATTACAGTCTATTGTTACACCTTACTGATTTTCTACCATTTTTTGGATACTTCTAATTTATTATGTGTAGTGTGTTTACTCTTGTATTCTATGTTGATCTTATATTCTATTTTTGCTGTCTGTCATGCTGCTGCACTACAATTTCCCAGTTTTGAGACCCATCCATCCATCCATCCATCCATCCATCCATCCATCCATCCATCCATCCATCCATCCATCCATCCATCCATCCATCCATCCATCCGAGAAAGAATGCTGTTAGGAATGTTTTGAACCACACTTTTCAAGTTGATCAGAAGACTCTCTTAGACCAGGTGTCAAACTCATTTTAGCTCAGGTACAACATTCAGCCCAATTTGATCCCAAGTGGGCCGAACCAGTAAAATGATAACATAGTGCAAGAAAAAACATTAATATATGAAAATATTGTCATTTACAAATTATTCAAACAAAAAAGATGTGAATAACCTGAAAAAAATTAAATTTAAGAAAAATAAATGTAGTTTTAACAATATTATGCCTCAACTTATCATTTATACATGTGCAATACACACAATGTTACACAAACATTTGGTAACAGGCATAATATTGTTAAAAAGGCTCAATTTTAATTTTATTGTTGAAGGATTATCATGCTATTACTTTACTTTAAATTAGTTCAACATCCTTGATTGTTAATATCTTCAGTGTAATTTTTGCATTTCACAAAATTAATCTCACAGGCTGCATTGGACCCTTTGGTGGTCCGTTTTTGGCCCATGGGCCATATGTTTAACACCTGTGTCTTCAATAACCATGTACTTGACACCTGACTGAGTCATACTGTACAATCAGAGCTTTGTGAAGATCCTGAGTGGAATTATGTGAAGGCAAAGATTTTTTATCAAAGAAACTCCATGAATGTGCTTTGTGGTTAAGGCAGTGTTTTTCAACCTGGGGGTCGGGACCCTCAAATAGGGTCACCTGAAATTTCTAGTAATTAATAAAAAAAAAACAAAACAAAAAAACAAAAACTTACCTATGAAAAATATATGGTGAGTTGAGAGAGACAATCCCAATCCATAAAAGACATGACAAACTGTGAGTCTGAAACTGAAGCACTGTGGTTCTGTTTATCTATCAAATGTTCATTGTGTTCTGTTTCAGATGCCGCAGCTCTTTCATAATTCAGTTTGAGTTATTGTTTGTTCAGTATTAATTGTCAGCCTTGTAAATCCAAGCTGGACTGACTGTACATATCCTGACCAAGAAAAATAAAATTCTCACTTTGTGCAGTAATCTACACCTGGCTTTTCTGTTTCTGTCCAGAATAATATACATGATATAGACTAAATGTCCTCTAAAATTAACATTTATTTGCAACATAGTATAGCAAATCATTACATGATGAAAAACAAATTAATTTTAGCAAAAAAAAAAAAAAGTCTCTGTTTTGAATGTCTGGGGTCGCCAGAAATTTGTGACGTTAAAATGGGGTCATGAGTCAAAAAAGGTTGGGAACCACTGGGTTAAGGTACGATCCAGTGGGAAAGTCTGGAGGTGTCGGCAGCGTGTGCATCAGTTCTCTCCACATCTGCAGAGCGTTATTTTATAATGAGACATGCACTGGACTGAGAGGCAGAAAGATCAATATGGAGCAGGGCCTTATAGCCTCCTTTAATTGCTCCATTGTGAAGTGGATTATCTGGCTGAATGACAAATTAAATTGGCTGCATTTTCATCTTCATTAAAGGGTTGGTCACACAAAGGTATTTCAATAAAAAGTGTGTTAAACTGTAGTTTGCTTTAATTGCTTTCTGCCCTTCCTTTTGGGATTAACAACAAATGAGGACAGTGGGAGTAACAGTATTGGATAAGCTTGTAAGTCATGGTTGATAATAAACATGCGCGTTGAAAAGTTTGCTGCCATCTGTTGAGTGACAACATAACAGCAAAGTATTCTGCATGATTAGACAAGTAACAAGAAATAATAATAATAATAGTAATAATAATAATAATAATAATAATAATAATAATTTTACAGGCCTCTGGCAACACATTTTTTCTTTATTCAGAGTAAGATGTGTCAACATCCAGCATGACAAAAATTGTACAAAGTTCACAATTTATAAATGAAATATCACAGCAACTTGTGATCTCACACATTTATAGCAAAATTAAAATGTCAACAAATCCATGCTGTGTAGTACAAAAATAAATCAAACTTCAGTTCCACAGAGCACAATAGTTTATACAAAATCCTGTCTTTGTTAATGGTCACTGAAATCAACCTCAAAATGAAATCGGCTCAAATAAAATATTAAACTCTGATGAATTCACAATAATTTATATGAAAAGTCAGCATTCTAAATATGTGACGACCTTTTTGTGTTCCCTATAGATAGTCACAGATAACTCTTTTCAGGTTTGTTATTTATGTACCAACATCAGATGAGCAGCCGGTTTGTGCTTTAAAATCCCTTTTCCATTTTTACTGATAATGAGAATTAATTCAAAAACTGGTACTAGCTATTACTCTACTGAAGCATTACTATATTGGCAAAAAGCTGCAGACACGATGCTGTGGAAAAAGGCGTATGCAGTCATGGATGATGGGTAGTAGAGTCCTGAAAGAGGACAGTAAAGTACAATAGATGAGTTTCAATCAGGTGAACGACAAGCACCTTTTGCATTAGCTCTCGAAAAGGCAAATTCTGAACATGATCGCTAACAACTAGAACAACAGAATGGAGGGGTGCATACAGTCAGGCATACAGGCGTGACGCTGGATTGTATTACCCCTCGAAGGTCTGGCTTGGCCTGCGTCAGGGAAGCGAGCCTTCGTTTACTTCTGCTTTTTTTAAAACCTTGAATTGATTGACTATTTAATCCTTTGTACAGTGATTAGATATAAAGTGCTGCTGGGGGATAACTTCATCTTCCTAAAACATAGCAAAAATGAAAGAACATTGTTAATGTTTTTACACTTGATAATAGCCTACAGTATAACTGCTATGGTTATAATCATCCTCTTCTCTGATTCAAGTCCCTGTTCTTCCTCTTTCAGTGGTACTAAATCCACACCTACAGTGGCTCCAAGCAGTTGGTTGCTCCAATCGTGTGCCAAAGAGGTCACCTGGAAAATTGCACGCCGCCGTACGTAAGGATAATATCTTCAAGGACAAGTGCAAATAGTCTACTGGCACATAAGTGGGGACAGTGACCCTGTAAGTCCCGCTGTCATATTCTATAAATACTCTTTACAAAACCCTCTGAAACCCTCTGTTTAGGCTCTCGGGTACTGCTTTTAGTTTCTGTAAGAACATCAAAACATGGAAACGAAGGTGTCCCTGTGCAAAATCGTACAGAAAAAAAGTGGAACTCATATACTTTCGCTTCTAAACTCAGTGTCCAGGTTTGCTCCTCTTTTTTAAAAAGACTTTTTGTATTAAAAGATTTGTATAAAAATCAATATTTTACATAGGCTATATTAAAAAGATTCATGTTACCCCACTATGTTTATAAACAAGAAATTGCATATACCCAACCTTTTTTTTCTTTGCAGATTGCATCCCGTACCTACTATAAACAAATGATTTCATTATTATATTGCTGAGACATGTCTTGATCCTAGCAAGTCTCCAAATTGAACAGATTTGATACTAAAAGGCTAGAATGTGGTCTCTATAGGTCATTGTCTTTACACGACATTTCTATTTGAGATTAGGTAAGGATGAGCATGTGAACATGCATGCACCGCGCAGATGTCTTCCTCTAGGAATTAATTGGCTCTCCTAGATAATGGGATTTCCACCATCGGGTTTCCGTGTAATGATGTTTACAATAGAACTGTTCATACATACATTCATACAAACATCAGGTCAGTTTCCTCTCCAGAATCATCTACAGCACCAATTAAAAATGCCCCCACCTACAGCTACACATCTTTTTTTTCATCATCAAAACAGAACACAAACGTTTCTCAAGCATTGTCAGAAAATAAAGCAATTGGCAAACCAGTTCTTGCTTTTGAACAATCTACACGCAAGAAGAAGAAGAAGAGAAGAAGAAGAAGAAGAAGAAAAAAACATCTAAAATCATCGAGTCCAAAATCATCCAGTGAGGAGAAAAATAAATAGCTTCCTCCTTGCTTGTAGTTTTTTTTATTTCACTGTCCAGTTCAGCTTTTTTCATCTAAAATGCTTTGTTGTCAAGCAATAAAAAGAACTCGCGTTCTGTTATCATTAGCTTACTGTTCAGAAATATACACTAAAAATGTGCATACATGAGCAGCTAGAAACATTACATGACACTATGTCAGCTCATATGAAAACGTACAAAATGTGAATGTCCTCAAAAACTATTTTGCGGTTTACTTTTTTATGTTCTTCCTCAAAGCAAGACCCAAAAAGAAAGAAAAAAAACCCAAAGAAATTATCTTGAGGTCTCTATAAGCGTAATACCTCTTTTTTTTGAAAGAACAGAATTTAGAATATATAACACTATAGAAGTTACTGCACCGAACGAAGGAGATCAAACTGCCTTTATGTCTGTGGATTTTGATATACCACCCACACGGGCTGAGAGAACAAAAGTGTCCCTTTGCTGCATGGTTACACTTGAATCCCTTGAACAGCTTGTTTGATATTCTCCAACAGGACTTTGTTTTCTGGGCTCTGGTACTGGTCTTGGTTTGTGTACATATCTGTCAGAGTGGTCACATAGGCATCAAAGTTCTGCTCACTTATTGGCTCCTGGAAAAATGGAACAAAATGTTTAGGTTAAAAACAAAGAGGGCGAAAATACAGGGTAAGGTTTAACATGCAGGTACACATATTTGCTGCTTATTAGTGTACGTTACCTTATTCTGTATGTCCATGTTCTACAATTAGTGATGCAAAAACTCCCAAAAACCTCCTAATTAGTGCTTATTGATAGTAAGTTATGATGTTATTGTCTATAAATGACAGTCTTAATATGTTGTAGTCAGTAGGGGCTTCATACAGATATGTAAAACAAGAGCAACAGTCATTCGACCTTAATGGCATTTAATAAATATGACCGATTAAACACATAAAACTGTAAGTATTAAGAGCGTCCAAAGAACTCTGAGCGTTAAAAGTCATTCTAAAGTGAGGCTTTGCTCGTAACTAATTCACTAAAAATGGTTTTATTTACTACATTTCTAGATAAAATGCTGTTCTGGAGTGTTTTATTCATTTTTTCTGTTTCAAACTTAAAAATAACAACTAAAACACATCTAATACATACACTTATAAAGTAGAATTTTTAAATATTACACTAGAAGGAATGTGAGGTTTCACAACTTTTATTCTAAAAGCATTTTAATTGAAGACCAGTGTCATAAAAATATCACTTAAGAAGTCAGTTAAATCTCGAGAAATGCAAAATTCGGTGAAACTCATTTAAACAACTGACTTAACAATAAGTACAATAATACTTACAATAATAGTTACCCTTTCACTTTCCACATTATTATATCATCAGATTTTTTCTGCTAAAATTGTGTGAAATGGAATCAATAAACTATAAACTGTTCAATTCAACTTAGTACTTGATAAAATAACCTTCAGTCTGTTTTATTAGTAAATATTTATTTTAATTATTCATATTGTATTATTATGAAGTCTCAGTTTTACACCATAGATTGTTATTTTAGTTTGCCTTTATTAATAAACTTCCTAATGTTAAATTAGTTTTGAGGAAGCTCTCATCTTAGCATTGAAAAAATATTAATTGATTTAATGGCTGAATATTTGTAGAATATATCCATACATTGATAAATTCTTTATAATAACATACAGTCGCGGAAAAAATTATTAGACCATCAAAAGTCATCAAAAACAATGGTTATGCAATCAAGTACTAACTCCTGTGTGTATCATGTGACTAAAACAGACAGAAAAAAACCAGGGAATGCCTAAAAGCACTGTTTTTGTCAGTACAATGCCATAGATATTGATGTAAGAACTGAAGTGATGTTGGTTATTATCAAGAAAACCATGGAAAATGGATAGATATCAGCTCTGAAATTAAACTCTTATGAGCTATTTTTGTTGTTATCATTATATTTGTCCAAACAAATGTACCTTTAGTTGTACCAGCCATTAAAATGAACAAGCAATTGAAGAAAACAAGGGTGGTCTAATACGTTTTTCCGCGACTGTATAAAAAGCTGCTAAAAAATCAGCTGGCTAATGGTGGATAAGTGTTTCCCAAAATAGGAACATGTGCAAAGTGGATGTGTGTTATAATAAATGAGATGAATAAAGATAACGTTTATAAAGTTTCTTACTTGCTGGTGCAACTGTAGACAGCTGGTCCTTAGAGGAGGTTCTTTGTGTGCCAGTGGTTTCTATGAAATCAAAGGAAAAGGGAGGAGGGAGGGAACGCCTTTCTATTAGCTTACTTTGAACAACTCCACCACACATGAACACTAGGTGGCTGTATTTGATAAACACACACATACAGACAACCTCAAATCATCTGGATGGAATAGCGGAACACAGTACAAGTTTTCAAGAGGATTTAGAGAAAAACCAAGTTTATACTAAAGGAAAACAACAGAATACATGTATTAACTGAAGATGAACGCATCACCTCAAAGCAAGACTACGAGGAATGCCTTTGTAAAGGATAAAGAGTCTGTGATTACCAAGAAACCTTTTGCAGCGCAATGGGATTCTTGTCATTTTATGGCACAGGCACACACACTTTCACAAACATCATAACACTGAGTGGCATCGACTGAAGCGTCAACCATTTAAAGCTCTAACTGTAACAGAACATCCTTTAATTATCATACTTGTGTAAAGTCAGAGACAATAACCTACTACAGACAGTTGGTTTAATCTAAAGGGAACAGTTATTGGAACTTAGCAGTGATTGGTGTTGTTACCGTGGGAATATAAATGTCCAATCAAGCCTCATTTCACATCTCTCCCTCGCTGTTTGGAATGACAAGCAACGCTCCACATCTTAGACTAAGCATGCACAATAGGCTGTGGTCAAGTACACAAAGAAAGCTGCGATAATGCTACGTTAGCTATGTTCTGCGACTTGCCGGCTTGCCGTTCCTGGTGGCCCTTACCATATGAGGGAGCTGGACATTAGCTAAACTGTTAATCAGTGACTGGCTGAGGTTGGCCAGCTCATGCAGGAGAGATTCATTTTGCTGTTCAATCACCTTGTTTTCCTCCTCTATGGACTTCAGGTTGGACTCCATTGTTGTAATCTGAGAAGAGGAGCGGAATATTACACTACAGTAATGACACATACACTGGAATACACTCATCCAGAGGTGAGGTTTTCAGGAATCTGGACTTTAACTCGAATTCAGATGTTATGCTTTACTCCTACATACTCTCTGTGCTTTACATTTACAAAAAAAGGCTACTTTAGTTTAACTGCATTTGATGGAAACGGCTGATTTTTATTCTGTATAAATCAGTGTTTTCCAAATTCTTACAAAATAAATTAATTTCGTGTCTCAAATAACCCAAATCAACAAAATAAGATCAGGGGTTGCCGTAAGGTGAACATTTTTACTGACCCCTCCATGGACAAAACAATGTTGAAATACATACGTTTGTCTTGTTTAGTCATTGTTACATAATTTTTACATCCTTTTTGTTTTGTTACGTGTTTTACATTGTTTCCATCTAGTTACATAATTTATTTTACATTGTTTTCAGTTTGTTACATTATTTTTGCATGGTTTTGCCTTGTGTCTTTTAGATAATTTTTGTCTTATTAGATTATTTTTTACACCAGTTTCCTGTTATTAAATGATTTTTACATTGTTTCTATGTTGTCAATTTTAAGGTGTTTTCATTTTCTAACATTTTTGTCAATTTTGGCTTGTTACATAATTTTTGTAACATGTTTTCATCTTCTTACATTATGTTTTTTGGCTTACGTGTTTTGCATCTTTTTGTCGTTTTCATCTTGTTAAAATCTTTTTGTCTTTTCATAGTTTTTATCTTACTTTTCATTGCCTTTTTATCTTGTTTCATCTTAATGACTGACATTTCAGCACCTGCTTTTCACATAGCTCTCCTCAGACCACTCTCTATTTTAATCAGAAAACAAATATCCACATATATCATTATGTATTTTTGGTGATTCAATAAAAAACAGCTTTGTGACCCATTTTGGGTCCTGACCCTAAGTTTGGGGAGGCAGTCCTAAATGAAGTGGACAGTAACACATAGAGAAGACCATTTTTTCTCCTTTGCTGACGACTCAGACTCTGACAGAAGGTGATAAATGTCGTCACTTACCTGCGTTCTAAGTTTGATCATGTCTGCTTCCACTTGTGAATTTGATTCACTTAAATCTTTGATTTCTTCATCCAGCTGTTTGATCTCTTCTTCATGCTCCAGCCCTGCGGAGGATGAACTGCATTAGTCCTGACACATGACCTCACTCATAAATTAGATTCACAGCCTTTTTGTTTCCATGAAAGTAATTTATGCCACAATATGACAGTGTGGCGGAGGAAGGCTGTGGACGGACGCTGCGTGTGATTTCCTCACCTCTGTGAATGAACAGGGCAGGTCATTTGAGCTGATTAAGACTGAACACTCTTACAGACAAATTATATTACGATCCTGTCACATCCTTTTATTCACTGCTGAAATTCACTGCAGCTCAAGCTGAAGTGTGTGAAAAACAGATGGAGCACGAAGCCACAAGCTCGCTCTGATTTTCTACGTTTGATTACTGCCAAGTAAACCCGGCTCTGTTCTTCCAGATTGGAGCCACTCTTACACTATTTACAGCCTGGTCCTGAATGGCTGAATTTATTTCCAATTTAGGCTGTACCATACACCCTCCTGATTGGTTTATTATCTGAAATTGGAACTCTGCTCAGTAAATCATTCCACATCAATGTTCCTGATTGGCTGCATTGTGTGGGTGAAGTTGTAGTTACCGTTGCTGGCACGTTGCTGCTTTATTGTTAGCATTTCCACTCCGGAGAGCCTGGCTTTCCTCATGGCGGAGGTGGCACGTGGACAACCTGACAGACTGGAGGAAGAATGCTTTCAGTATATTTGGGTTTCCACACACAATTAGTGAAGCAACATGGTTTAAAACTGCAGAAAGAAAATATCTATCTAGAAGCCAAGTGCATCGGTATTCTCAGGGTTATGCACCAAAGTAGATATGGAAAATTACACTCAGACTATTCTACTTACACATGTAAGTTAACGGCTACAGTAGGGACACAGGATGCCCCTTAAATCTGGATAAATCTGGATAATGCTTCAAGAACAGGTACAAACATTTTTCACATCATTGCATGAAACCTGATCCGATTCTCTACAACCACTTCTGAGACATGGATGGTTTTGTGTGGACAGATGAGCTCCAAACTGAGAATTCAGCACAGATTGTAAAGATTAAGACTGTAATTCAGCACAGAGCACAAACCAGTGAAGATGTCACTGACTATGTTCACACTGCTCAGTTCAGATTTAATGATCAGAGCTGAAGCAGATTTACAAGTGTTCAGATTGAAATGTTAAAATCAACCTGTGAAAAATGTGCTGTCACTGCACAGTAAAATAGTTCCTGCCAGTGGTTTATTAAAACATCTGATGTTCTTGGATTAATTCTACTGATGCATTCATGTGTATGTCAAAGACTGAGCTCATTTGAGGGACTCCCTGCAATGACAAATCTGAATCTACAGTGACATAACAGTTGTGCGAATGCTGATCTGATGGTTCAGACTAAAGTCACATTGCAAGATCAGATCTGTATATGATTTAGGATAATGTATGAGACAAAACCCTGGCTCGAAGAAAGACAAATCTAAGAACAATGAATCATATCTTTGCACTCATCATTCTTGTTGTCCAGTTCATATTTATATTAGCTACTTTTTGTTCTCTTAACTTTTACTGCCATTTGGTAGTTTTGTTTTTTTCAATCAAAGTAGTTTTTTTGTCAAAATGCATGTTTTTTGTCAAATGTTTTTATTGTTGTTTTGTGGTTGTATTTTTTCTTTTTAACATTCTTTTGTAAAAATGTAGCCAGGGACAAGGTCTGCAAATGGGCTATTATGGCTACAAGTCCTATATACATTGCATTGGGGGCATTCTTTTGAAATTTAAATAAATAAATAAATGTTATCCCTGTCAAAGACAT